>NW_027205592.1:0-72500 GCF_024711535.1 Dipodomys merriami | reverse complement strand
GTTAGGGTTAGGATTAGGGTTAGGTTTAGGGCTAGTGTGAGGGTTAGGGTGAGGGTGAGGGTTAGGGTTAGGGTGAGGGTGAGTGTGAGGCTTAGGGTGAGGATTAGGCTTAGGGTTAGGGTGAGGGTTAAGTTTAGGGATTGGGCTAGGGTGAGTGTGAGGATGAGGATTAGGGTTAGGTTTAGGGTTAGGGTTATGTTTAGGTTTAAGTTTAGGTTTAGGGTTAGGGTTAGGGTTAGAGTGAGTGTAAGGGTTAGGTTGAGGGTTAAGCATAGGCTTATAGTTAGGCTGAGGGTGAGGGTGGGGGTGAGGATTAGTGGTAGGTTGATTGTTCTGGTTAAGGTTAGTGTTATTGTTATGGTTAGGTTTAGAATTACAGTGAGGGTGCAGGTGCGGGTGAGGGTTAGTGTTAGGGTGAGGTTTAGGTTTGTGTTAGGGTTAGAGTTAGGTTTAGGGTGAGGGTGAGGTTTATGGTTAGAATTACGGTTCGGGTGAGGGTTAGGTTGAGGTTTAGGGTTAGTGTTAGTGTTAAGGTTAGGTTTACGGTGAGAGTTAGGGGGAGGGTTAGGGTTAGGATTAGAGTTAGGGTGAGGGAGAGTGTGTGTGTTAGGGTTAGGTTTAGGGTTAGGCTTAGGGTTAGGCTGAGGGTGAGGTTGAGGTGAGGGTTAGGATTAGTTTGAGGTTTAGGTTTAGGTTTAGGGTGAGGGTGAGGATGAGTGTTAGGCTTATGGTGAGGGTTAGGATGAGGGTTAGTTTTAGGATTAGGGTTAGGGTGAGGGCTATAGTGAGGGTGAGGTTTAGGGTTAGGGTTAGAGTTAGGGTTAGGATGAGTGTGAGGTTTAGGTTTAGAGTTAGGGTTAGGGTGAGGCTGAGGATGAGGGTTAGGTTTAGGGTTAGTGTTAGATTAAGTGTTAGGGTGAGGGTGAGGGTTAGGCTAAGGGTTAGGATTAGGATTAGGGTAAGTGTTAGGGTGAGTCTGAGGGTTAGGGTGAGGCTTAGGTTTAGGCATAGGTTTAGGCCGAGGGTGAGGGTGAGGGTGAAGTTTAGGGTTAGGTTGAGGTTTAGGGTTAGGGTTAGGGTGAGATTTAGGGTTCAGCTTTTTAGGGTTAGGGTGAGGGTTACGGTTAGTCTTACAGTGAGCATGAGAGTTAGGGTTAGTTTGAGGGTTAGGATTAGGGTTAGGTTTATTGTGATGGTTAGGGTTAGAGTTAGGGTGAGGGTTAGGATGAGGATTAGGGTTAGGATTAGGGTTAGGGTACGGGATAGTGTGAGGTTGAGGGTTAGGATTAGTGTTAGGGTGAGGATTAGGTTTAGGGTTAGGGTTAGGGTGAGGGTTAGGATGAGGGTTAGGGTTATGGTGACATGAGGGTTAGGGTTAGGGTTTAGGTTAGGGTTAGAATTAGTGTTAGGGTGAGGGTGAGTGTTAGGATTAAGGTTAGGGTTAGGGTTAGGTTTAGGCTTATGGTTAGGATTAGTCTTAATTTTAGTGTTAGAGTTACAGTTAGGGTGAGGCTGAGGGTGAGGTTAAGTTTTAGGTTTGGGGTGACGTTTATGGTTATGGTCAGGATTATGGTTATGTTGAGGGTGAGGTTTAGGGTTAGATTTAGGGTTAGGGTGCGGGTTATGTGGAGGGTTAGGATTAGGGTTAGTGTGAGGGTTAAGGTTAGGGTGAGGGTTAGGTTGAGTTTTAGGGTTAGGGTTAGGTTTAGGGTTTGGATTTGGGTTAGTGTGAGGGTGAGTGTGAGGGTTACGGTTAGGTTTAGGCTTAGGCTGAGGGTGAGGGTGGGGTGAAGGATTAGGTTTAGGGTGATGGTTAGGATTAGGGTTAGTGTTGGATAGGGTGAGGGTGAGGATTAGGGTAAGGCTTAGGATTAGGCTTAGGGTTAGACTGAGTGTGAGGTTGAGTGTGAGGGTTAGGGTTAGGGTGATGTTTAGGTTTACGGTTAGGGTGAGGGTTAGGATGAGTTTTAGGGTTACAGTAAGGATTAGGGTGAGGATGATGGTAAGGGTTAAGGTGAGGTTGAGACTGAGGGTGAGGGTTAAGATAAGGGTGAGGGTTAGTGTTAGGATTAGGGTGGGGTTTAGGGTTAGGGTTAAGGATAGGGTTAGGTGGAGGGGGAAGTTTAGGGTTAGATCCAGGGTTAGGTGGAGGGTTAGGGGGAGGGTTAGGGTTAGGGTTTGTGTTAGGGTTAGGGTGAGGGTGAGGGTTAGGTTTAGGGTTAGGGTTAGGGTGAGGTTTAGGGTTAGCGTTAGGGTTTGGTTTAGAGTTATGGTGAGGGTGAGGGTGCGGGTGAGTGTGAGGATTAAGGTTAGGTTTCAGGTAAGGCTTGTGGTTAGGCTTAGGGTTAGGCTGAGTGTGAGGGTGGGTTTGAGGGTTAGGGTTAGGTTGAGGGTTTCGGATAGGGTTATAGGGAGGGTTAGGATGAGGGTTAGGGTTAGGATTAGGGTTAGGGTGAGGGCTAGGGTGAAGGTGAGGTTTAGGGTTATGGTTAGGTTGAGGTTTAGGTTTAGGGTTAGGGTTAGGGTTAGGGTGAGCGTGGGGTTTAGGGTTAGAGTTAGGGTTAAGGTGAGGCGGAGGTTGAGGGTTAGGGTAAGGGTTAGGATTAGGATTAGGGTAAGGGTAGGGTGAGTGTGAGGGTTAGGGTTAGGGTGAGGGTTAGGGTTAGGGTTAAGTTGAAAGTTAGGGTTCAGGTAAAATTTAGGGTTAGGGTGAGGGTTAGGGTTAGCTTTAAGTTGAGCGTGAGGATTAGGGTTAGGTTGAGGGTGAGCTTTAGGTTTAGGGTTAGGGTGAGGCTTAGGGTTAGGGTGAGGGTTAGGATGAGAAGTACGGTTAGAATTAGGGTTAGGATGAGGGCTAGGTTGAGGGTGAGGGTTAGGTTTAGTGTTAGGGTGAATTTTAGTGTTAGGGTTAGGGTTAGGATGAGGGTTAGGGTTAGAGTAATTGTGAGGGTTAGGGTTAGGTTGAGGGTTAGGTTTAGGATTAGGGTTAGTGTGAGGTTGAGGATTAGGATTAGGGTTAGGGTTAGGGTTATTGTTAGGGATAGGGTTAGGGTTACGATTATGGTGAGGTTGAGGTTTAGAATTAGGGTTAGGGTGAGGTTTTTAGTGTTACGGTTAGGGTTAGAGTTAGGGTTAGCGTGAGGTTCGGGTTATTGTGAGGGTTAGTGTTAGGGTTAAGTTTTGGGTTGCGGTGAGGGTTATGGTTAGGGTTAGGGTTAGGATTAGGTTTAGGGTTATTGTTATGGTTAGGTTTAGGGTTACGGTTAGGGTGAGGGTAAGTGTGAGGTTTAGGCTTAGTGTTAGGTTTAGGCCTAAGGTTAGGGTTAGGGTTAGGATTACGGTTGGGGTTAGGGGGAGATTTAGGTTTTGGTTTACTTTACAGTTAGGTTTAGGGTGAGGGTGGGATTTAGGGTTAGAGTTAGGGTTAGGGTGAGGGTTAGAGTGGGGGTTAGGGTTAGGTTTCGGATTAGGCTGAGGGTTAAGGTGGGGGTCACGGTAAGGTTAAAGGTGAGGGTTAGACCTAGGGTGAGGGTTACGGTAAGGGTCAGGGTTAGGGTTAGGGTGAGGGTTAGGCTGAGGGTTAGGCTGAGGCTGAGGGTTAGACTGAGGATTAGTGTTAGTGTTAGTGTGAGATTTATGGTGAGGGTGAGGGTTAGGGTTAGGGTGTGGGCTAGGGTGAGGGTGAGGATTACGGTTAGTGTTAGGATTAGGCTGAGGGTGAGGTTGAGGGTAAGGGTTAGGGTTAAGGTAAGTGTTAGGTTTAGGGTTAGGGGGAACGTTCAGATGAGGATTAGGGTTAGGATTAGGGTTAGGGTAAGGGTAGGTTTAGAGTTAGGGTTAGGGTCAGGTTTAGGGTTAGGGTTAGGCTAAGGGTTATGGTGAGGGTGAGGTTTAGGGTTTGAGTTAGGGTTAGGGTGAGGCTGAGGGTGAGGTTTAGGGTTAGGCTTAGTGTTAGGGTTAGGGTGAGGGTTAAGGTGAGATTGAGGGTTAAGGTTAGTGTTAGGGTTAGGCTTAGGATTAGGCTGAGTGTGAAGTTGAAGCTGAGTGTTAGGGTTAGGGTGAGGGTTAGGGTTAGGGTTATGGGGAGGGTTAGGATCAGGGTTAGGGTTAGGATTAGGTCTAGGGTGAGAGCTAGGTTGAGGTTGTGGTTTAGGGTTAGGTTTAGGTTGAGGTTTAGTGTTAGGGATAGAGGGAGGGTTAGGATGAGTGTTAGGTTTAGGATTAGGGTTAACCTGAGGGCTAGGGTGAGGTTCAAGATTAGGGTAAGCGTTAGGCTTAGGCTTAGGTTTAGGCTGAGCAGGTGGTTGAGGGTGAGGATTAGCTTTAGGGTTGGGTTGAGGTTTAGTGTTAGGGTTAGGGATAGAGTTCGGGTTAGCATGATGGTGAGGTTTAGGGGTAGAGTTAGGGTTAGGATGAGGGTTAGGTTTAAAGTGAGGGTTAGTGTGGGGGTCACGGAAAGGGTAAATGTGAAGTTTAGGCTGAGGGTGAGGGTTACGGTAAGGGTGAGGTTTAGGGTTAAGGTGATGGTTAGTGTTAGTTATAGTGTGAGGTTTAGGGTTAGGGTTAGGGTTGGGATTAATATTAGGGTTAGGCTTAAGGTGAGGCTTAGGGTGAGGGTGAGAGTCAGGGTTAGGGTTTGATTGGGATTTGGGTTAGGATGAATGTGAGGGTTAGGGTTAGGGATAGGGATAGGCTTAGGTTTAGGCTGAGAGTGAGGGTAAGTGTGAGGATTAGAGTTAGGGTGAGGGAAAGGGTTAGGGTGAGAGTTAGGGTTTGGGTTAAGTTTAGGGTTAGGGTGAGTGTTAGGGTAGGGGTTACAGTGAGGGTTAGGGTTAGGTATAGGCTTAGGTTTAGGCTGAGGGTGAGGGTGAGTGTGAGGATTAGTGTTAGGATGAGGGATAGGGTTAGGGTGAGAGTTAGGGTTTGGTTAAGTTTAGGGTTAATGTGAGTGTTAGGGTAGGGGTTACAGTGAGGGTGAGGGTTAGGTTTAGGTTGAGGTTTAGGGTTAGGGTTAGGGTTAGGGTGAAGGTGAGGGTTAGGATTAGGGTTATTTTTAGGATGAGGTTTAGGATGAGTGTTAGGGTTAGGATTAGGGTTAGGGTGAGGGCTAGCTTGAGGGTGAGTTTTAGGGTTAAGGTTAGGGTGAGGTTTAGGGTTAGGATTAGGTTTAGGGTTAGGGTGAGGGTGAGGTTTAGGGTTAGAGGTAGTGTTAGGGTGAGGCTGAGGGTGAGGGTTGGGTTAGGGTTAGGGTTAGGTTGACAGTGAGTGTTAGGATTAGGGTTAGGATTAGTGTTAGGTTTAGGGTTAGGATTACTGTTATTGTTAGAGTTAGAGTTAAGGTGAGGTTGAGGGTGAGGGTGAGGGTGAGGGGTAGGTTTATTGTTAGGGTGAGTTTTAGGGTTAGGGTTAGTGTTAGGGTGAGGGTTAGGATGAGGGTTAAGGTTACGGTAAGTGTGAGGGTTAGGGTTAGAGTGAGGGTTAGGGTAAGGATTAAGGTTAATGTGAGGTTGAGGGTTAGGATTAGGGTTAGTGTTAGGGTTACGGTTTCAATGAGGTTGAGGGTTAGAGTTAGAGTTAGGGTGAGGTTTTTAGTGTTAGGGTTAGGGTTAGAGACAGTGTTAGGGTGAATGTGAAGTTTAGGGGTAGAGTTAGGGTTAGGGTGAAGGTTAAGGTGAGGGTTAGTGTTAGGGTGAGGGTTAAGGTGGGCGTGACGGTAAGGGTAAAGTTGAGGGTTAGGCCTAGGGTGAGGGTTACAGTAGGGTGAGGGTTAGGTTTATGGTGAGGGTAAGGGTTAGGGTGAGGTTTATGGTTAGGGTTAGGGCTAGGTTTAGGTGTAGGTTTAGTGTTAGGGTTAGGGTTTGAGTTAGGGTAGGGTTAGGGTAAGTGTTTTTGTTAGGGTTGTTATTAGGGTTAGGGTGACAGATTGAGGATTTGTGTTAGGGTTTGTGTGAGTTTGAGGGTGAGGATGAGGGTTAGGCTTAGGGTGAGGGCTAGGGTGAGGGTGAGGATTAGGTTTAGTGTTAGGGTGAGTTTAGGGTTAGGGTGAGGGTTATGGTTAGGGTTAGGGCTAGGTTTAGGTGTAGGTTTAGTGTTAGGGTTAGGGTTTGAGTTAGGGTAGGGTTAGGGTAAGGGTTTTTGTTAGGGTTGTTATTAGGGTTAGGGTGACGGTTAGATTGAGGATTTGTGTTAGGGTTTGTGTCAGTTTGAGGGTGAGGATGAGGGTTAGGCTTAGGGTGAGGGCTAGGGTGAGGGTGAGGATTAGGTTTAGTGTTAGGGTGAGTTTAGGGTTAGGGTGAGGGTTATGGTTAGGGTTAGGGCTAGGTTTAGGTGTAGGTTTAGTGTTAGGGTTAGGGTTTGAGTTAGGGTAGGGTTAGGGTAAGGGTTTTTGTTAGGGTTATTATTAGGGTTAGGGTTAGGATGAGGTTTAAGTTTAGGTTTCGGTTTAGAGTTAGGGTTAGTGTGAGGGTGAGGTTTAGGGTTAGAGTTAGGGTGAGTGTTAGGGTTAGAGTTAGGGTGAGCATTAGCGTTAGGGTTAGGCTTAGGCTTTGGCTTAGACTTGGGCCCAGCATGTGGGTGAGTGTTAGGGTTAGGGTTAGGGTGAGGGTTAAGGTTAGGGTTAGGGTGAGGATTAGGATGAGGTTTAGGGTTAGGATTAGGGTTAGGCTGAGGGCTAGGGTGAGGGTTAGGGTGAGGGTTAGGCTTAGGGATAGGTTTAGGTTTAGGATTAGGTTTAGGGTGAGGGTGAATGTGAGGGTTAGAATTAGGGTTAGGTTTAGGCTTACAGTTAGGGTGAAGGTTAGGGTTAGGGTTTTGTTAGGGTGAGGGTGAGGCTGAGGATTAGGGTTAGGTTGAGGGTTAGGTTTAGGTTTAGGGTTAGTGTTAGTGTTAGGGTTAGGGTTAGAGTGATGGTTAGGGTTAGGGTTAGGGTTATTGTTAAGGTTAGGGTTAGGGTTACAGTTACAATGAGGGTGAGGGTGAGGATTAGCGTTAGCATTATGGTTAGATTTAGTGTTAGGGTTAGGGTTAGAGTTAGGGTTAGGGTGAGGGGGAGGTTTAGGGGTAGAGTCAGGGTTAGGGTGAGTGTTAGGTTGAGTGTTAGGGTTAGGGTGAAGGTTAGGGAGGGAGTGACGGTACGGGTAAACGTGAGGGTTAGGCTGAGGGTGTGGGTTATTTTAAGAGTGAGGGTTAGTGTTAGCGTGAGAGTTAGGGTTAGGGGTAGTGTGAGGATGAGGGTTAGATTGAGGATTATTGTTAGGGTTAGTGTGAGGTTTAGGGTGAGGATGCGTGTTAGGGTTAGGGTTAGGGTGAGGGCTAGGGTGAGGGTGAGCGCTAGGGTTAGGTTTAGGGTGAAGTTTAGAGTTAGGGTGATGGTTAGATTTAGTGTGAGGGTTAGTGTTAGGGTTAGGGTGAGTGTTCGGTTGAGGGTAAATGTTAGGGTGAGGCTTAAGGTAAGGGTGAGGGTTAGGGTTAGGGTTATTGTTAGGGTTAGGTTTAGGGTTATGGTTAAGTTGAGGGTGAGGGTGAAGTGTAGGTTTAGGGTTGAGGATGAGGTTTAGGTTTAGGGTTAGTTTTAGAGTTAGGGTTAGGGTGAGAGTGAGGTTTAGGGTTAGAGTTAGTGTTAGGGTTAGGGTTAGGGTCAGGGTGAGGGTTAGGGTTAGGGCTAGGCTTAGGCTTAGGCTTAGGCTTAGGCCGAGCATGAGGGTGAGGGTTAGGGTTAGGGTTAGAGTGAGGGTTAGGGTGAGGGTTAGGATGAGGTTTAGGGTTAGGATTAGGGTTAGGCTGAGGGCTAGGGTGAGGGTTAGGGTAAGGTATAGGGTTACATTTAGGATTAGGGTTAGGTTGAGGGTGAGGGTGAATGTGAGGGTTAGGGTTAGGGTTAGTGTTATTGTTAGGGTTAAGGTTAGCGCTATGGAGAGGGTGAGGGTGCGGGTGAGGGTTAGGTTTAGGTTTAGGGTGGGGTTTACGGTTAGGGTTAGGTTTAGGGTTAGTGTGAGGGTGAGGTTTAGGGTTAGATATAGGGTTAGGGGGAGGGTTAGGGTGAGGGTTAGGGTGAGGCTTAGTGTTAGGGTTAGGGTGAGGGTGAGGGTTAGGTTAAGGATTAGGGTTAGGGTTAGGGTTAGGGTTAGTGTGAGGCTTAGTGTTAAGGTTAGGGTTAGTGTATGAGTGAGGTTAACTTTTAGGGTGAGGGTTTGGGTTAGGGTGAGGGTTATGCTTTTGGTGAGGTTTAGTGTTAGTTTTAGGGTTAGGGTTAGGGTGAGGCTGAGGCTTAGGGTTAAAGTTAGGGTTAGAGTGAGGCTGAGGGTGAGGGTGAGGGTTAGGGTTAGGGTTATTGTTAGGGTTAAGTTTAATGTGATGGTTAGGTTGACGGTTAGGTTTAGTGTTAGGGTTAGGATTAGGATTAGGCTTAGGGTTAGAATGAGTGTGAGGTTTAGGGTTAGGGTTAGAGTTAGGCTTAGGGTTAGGCTTAGGGTGAGGGTGAGGGTTAGGTTTAGGGTGAGGTTTAGGGTTAGGTTTAGGGTGAGAGTTAGGGTTCGGGTTAAGTTTAGGTTAAGGGTGAGGGTTAGGATACGGGTTAAGGTGAGGGTGAGCGTTAGGTTTAGGTTGAGCTTTAGGGTTAGGTTAGGATTAGGGTGAGGGTGAGGGTGAGGGTTAGGGTTAGTGTTAGGGTGTGGGTTAGGATGAGTGTTAGGGTTAAGATTAGGGTGATGGTGAGGTTTAGGTTTAGGTTGAGTTTTAGGGTTAGGGTTAGGGTTAGGGTGAGGGTGAGGTTTAGGATTAGAGTTAGGGTTAGGGTGAGGCTGAGGGTGAGGGTTCATGTTTTGGTTAGTGTTAGAGTTAGGGTTAGGTTGAGGGTTAGGGTGAGATTTAAGTTTAGGCTTAGATTTAGGATTAGGATTAGGGTAAGGGTTAGGGTGAGTGTGAGGGTTAGGGTTAGGGTTAGTCTGAGGGTTAGTCAGAGGGTGAGGGTTAGGCGTAGGTTTAGGATTAGGTTAAGCGTTAGGGTAAGTGCTAGGGTTAGGTTTAGGGTTAGGCTTTGTCTTAGGGTTAGCCTGAGGGTGAGGGTAAGGGTGAGGGTTAGGGTTAGGGTGATGATTAGTGTTAGGTTTAGGGTGAGAGTTTGGGTTCCGCTAAAGTTTAGGGTTAGGGTGAGTGTTAGGGTTAGGTTTAAGGTTAGGTTTAGGGATAGTGTGATGGTTACGGTTAGGGTTAAGTTTAGGGTTAGGATGAGGATTAGGGTTAAGCTTAAGTTTAGGGTGAGGACTAGGGTGAGGTTGAGGATTAGTGTTAGTGTTAGGGTTTGGGTTAGTGTTAGGGTTACGGTTAGGCTGAGGTTTTGCATGAGGGTTAGGTTTACAATGAGGTGGAGGATTAGGGTTAGGTGTAGGGTTAGGGTTAGGATTAGGGTTAGGGTGAGGGTGAGTGTTAGGATTAGGGTTAGGCTTAGGTTTAGGGTTAGGTTTAGGGTTAGGATTACTGTTATTGTTAGGGTTAGGGTTAGATTTATGGTAACGGTGAGGGTGAGGGTGAGGGTGAAGTTTAGGGTTAGGGTTAGGGTGAGGTTCATGATTTGTGTTAGGATTATGGTTAGGGTGAGGGTGAGGTTTAAGGTTAGATTTAGGGTTAGGGTGAGGATTAGGGTTAGGATTAGGGTGAGAGTTTGGGTTCCACTTATGTTTAGGGTTAGGGTGAGGGTTAGGGTTAGGTTGAGGCTTAGGTTTAGGGATAGTGTGATGTTTAGAGTTAGTGTTTGGGTTAGGTTTAGGATGAGGATTAGGGATAGGGTTAAGGTTAGGGTGAGGACTAGGGTGAAGTTGAGGGTTAGGGTTAGGGTTAGGGTGATGGTTTGGATGAGGGTTAGGGTTACAGTGAGGGTCAGTATTAGGATTAGGTTGAGGGTTACTGTTAGGATTAGGGTTAGGTTGAGGGTGAGTGTTAGGATTAGGGTTAGGCTTAGGTTTAATGTTAGGATTAGTATTATTGTTAGGGTTAGGGTTAGATTTATGGTAAGGTGAGGTGAGGGTGAGGGTGAAGGTTAGGGATAGGGTTAGGGTGAGGTTTTTGGTTAGGGTTAGGATTAGGGTTAGGGTGAGGGTGAGGTTTAGGGTTAGATTTTGGGGTAGGGGGAGTGTTAGTTCGAGGGTTATGGTTAGGGTTAGGGTTACGGTTAAGGGTAGGTTTATGGTTATGTTGAGGTTTTTTGTTAGGATTAGGGTTAGGGTTAGGATTAGGGTTAGGGTGATGGTGAATGTGAGGGTTAGGGTTAGGGTTAGGCTTAGGCTTAGGGTTAGGCTGAGGGTGAGGGTGGGGGTGAGGATTAGGGTTACGGTGAAGGTTAGGGTTAGGGTTATGTTGAGGGTTAGAATGAGGTTTAGTGTTAGGATTAAGATTAGGGTGAGGGCTCCGGTGAGGGTGAGGATTAGGCTTAGAGTTAGGCTGAGCTTGAGGTTGAGGGTCAGGGTTTTGGTTAGGGTGATGTTTAGGTTTACAGTTAGGGTGAGGGTTAGTATGAGGTTGTGGGTTAGGGTGTGGGTTAGGGTGATTATGATGGTAAGGGTAAAGGAGAGGTTTTGGCTGAGGGTGAGTGTTAAGATAAGGGTGAGTGTTAGGGTTATTTTTAGGGTTAGGGTAAGGGTTAGTGTTAGGGTTAGGGTGAGGGTAAGATTGAGGATTCGGTTTAGGGTTAGTGTGAGGTTTAGGTTGAGGATGAGAGTTAGGGTTAGGGTGAGGGTGAGGGATAGAATTAGGGTTAGTGTGAGGGCTAGGGTTTGGATGAGGTTTAGGTTTCGGGTTAGGGTGAGGGCTAGGGTGAGGTTTAGGTTGAGGTTTAGTGTTACGGATAGGGTTAGGTTTAGGATTAGGGTTAGGGTGAGGGTGAGTGTGAGGGTTTGGGTTAGGGTTAGGATTAGGCTTAGGGTTAGGGTGAGGATTAGTGTTAGGGTTTGGGTTAGGGGGAGGGGGAGGCTGAGGATTACGGTTATGTTTAGGGTTAGGGTTATGTTTAGCGTTAGGGTTATGTTTAGGGTTAGGTTTAGGGTTAGGGTTAGGGTTAGGGTTAGGGTTATGGTGAGGGTTATGTTTAGGATAGGGTTAGGCTTAGTGTTAGGCTGAGGGTGAGGGTGGAGGTGAGGATTAGGGTTAGGGTTAGGGTTTGGGTTAGGTTATTGTTAGGGTTAGGGTTAAGTTTGCGGTGAGGGTGAGGCTGCGGGTGAGGGTTATGGGTAGGGTTAGGGTTAATGTTATTGTTAGGGTTAGGGTTAAATTTACGGTGAGGTTGAGGGGAAGGGTGAGCGTTTGGGTTAAGGTGAGGTTTACGGTGAGGTTTAGGGTAGGTTTAGGGTTAGGGTTAGGGTGAGGGTGAGATTTAGGGTTAGATATAGAGTTAGGGGTAAGTTTAGGGTGAGGGTTATGGTTAGGGATAGTGTTAGGCTTAAGGTAAGGGTGAGGTTTAGGTTGAGTTTAAGGGTAAGGGTTAGGGTTAGTGTTAGTGTGAGGGTTAGTGTTAGGGTTAGAGTTAGTGTTATGGTTAGCGTAATTGTTAGTTTGAGGGGTTGGGTTAGGGTGAGGGTTATGGTTAGGGTGAGGGTTGGGGTTAGGGTTAGGGTAATTGTTAGGGTTAGGTTTAGGGTTACTGTTACAGTGAGGGAGAGAGTGAGGGTTAGGGTAAGGGTTAGGATGAGGTTTAGGGTTATGTTAGGGTTAGAATTAGGGTTAGGATGAGAGTGAGGTTTAGGTTAAGAGTTAGGCTTAGTGTCAGTTTACGGTTAGGGTGAGGGTTAGGGTTAGGCTTAGGCTTAGGCTTAGGCTTAGGTTTAGGCCGAGCATGAGGTTGCAGGTGAGGGTTAGGATGAGGTTTAGGGTTAGGATTAGGTTTAGGGTTAGGGCTAGGGTGAGGGTTAGGTTGAGGGTTAGGTTTAGGGTTAAAGTTAGGTTTAGGATTAAGGGTAGGATGAGGTTGAGTGTGAGGGTTAGGGTTAGGGTTAGGTTTAGGCTTAGGGTTGGGTGAGGGTAAAGATTAGGGTTTGGGTTATGGTGAGGGTGAGGCTGAGGATTAGGGTTTGGTTTAGGGTTAGGTTTAGGGTTATTGTTAGGGTTAGGGTTAGAGTTACTGTGAGGTTGAGGGTGAGGGTGAGGGTTTAGGCTTTGGGTGAGGTTTAGGGTGAGGTTAAGGGTTAGGTTTAGGGTTAGGTTTAGTGTGAGGGTGAGGTTTAGGGTTAGATTTGCGGTAAGGGGTAGGCTTAGCGTTTGGTTTAGGGTTAAGGTGAGGGTTAGAATGAGGGTTAGGTTTAGGATTGGGGTTAGAGTGAGGGCTAGGGTGAGGTTGAGGTTTAGTGTTAGGATGTTGTTTAGGGTTAGGTTTAGGGTTAGGGTCAGGGTGAGTTTGAGGTTTAGGGTTAGAGATAGGTTTAGGAGGAGGGTTAGGGTGTGGGTTAGGTTTAGGGTTAGTGTTAGGGTTAGGGTTAGGGTGAGCGTTAGGGTGAGGGTTAGGGTTAGGGATAGTGTTAGGTTTAGGATTAGGGTTAGGGTGAGGGTGAGTCTGAGGGTTAGGGTTAGGGTTAGGTTTAGGCTTAGGGTTAGGCTGAGGTAGAGTGTAAGTGTGAGATTTAGGGTGCGGGTTAGGGTTAGGGTTAGGTTTAGAGTTAGCCTTAAGGTGAGGTTTAGTGTTAGGGCTAGGGTTAGGGTGAGGGTTAGGTTTAGGGTTACGGTGAAGCTTAGGGTTAGGCTTAGGATTAGGCTTATGGTTAGGCTGAGGGTGGGGGTGGGGGTGAGGATTAGGGTTAAGGTTAGGGTTAGGGTTAGCTTATTGGTATTTTTATAGTTAGGGTAAAGTTTGCAGTGAGGTTGAGGTTGAGGGTGAGTGTTAGCTTTAGGGTGAGGTTTAGGGTTAGGTTTAAGGTTAGGTTGAGGGTGAGTTTGAGAGTTAGGGTTAGGCTTAGGTTTAGGGTGATGATTAATGTTAGTGTTTGGGTTAGGATGAGGCTGAGGATTAGGGTGAGGTTTAGGGTTAGGCTTAGGCTTAGGCTTAGGGTTAGGCTTAGGTTGAGGGTGAGTTTGTGGGTTTGGGTTAGGGTGATGGATAGGGTTAGGGTTAGGTTGAGTGTTAGGATGAGGGTTAGTGTTAGGGTGAGGGTTAGCCTGAATGTGACGGTAAGAATAAAGGTGAGGGTTAGGCTGAGGGTGAGTGTTCCCCTAAGGGTGAGTGTTAGGATTAGGTTGAGGTTTAGGGTAAGGATTAGGATGAGGGTTAGGGTGAGGGTGAGGGTTAGATTGAGGATCAGGGTTGGGATTTGTGTGAGGTTTAGGTTGAGGATGAGGGTTAGGGTTAGGGTGAGGGTTAGGGTTAGAATTAGGGTTAGGGTGAGGGCTAGGGTGAGGCTGAGGGTTAATGTTAGGGTTTAGGTGAGGTTTAGGGTTCAGGTGAGAGTTAGGGTTACTGTGAGTGTTAGTGTTAGATTTAGGGTTAGTGCTAGGGTGAGGGAAGTGTTAGAGTGAGGGTTAGTGTTAGGGTGAGGGTTATGTTTAGGGTGAGGGTTAGGGTTAGGTTTAGGGTGATTGTTAAGTTTAGAGTTAGGGTTACGTTGAGGGTGAGGGTGAGGGTTAGGGTTAGGGTGAGGTTTAGGTTTAGGGTTAGGGTTAAAGTTTTTTTTTTTGTCGGTCATGGGGCTTGAACTGCAGGCCTGGGCGCTGTCCCTCAGCTCTTCAGCTCAAGGAGAGCACTCTACCACTTGAGCTACAGCGCCACTTCTGGTTTTCTGGTGGTTTATTGGAGATAGGAGTCTCATGGTCTCTCCTGCCCGGGCTGGCTTTGAACCGTGATCCTCAGATCTCAGCCTCCTGAGTAGCTAGATTACAGGCGTGAGCCACCAGCGCCCGGCTAAGGGTAAAGTTACGGTGAGGGTGAGGGTGAAGTTTAGGGTTACAGTTAGGGTTCAAGTGAGGGTTAGGATGAGAGTTAGGGTTAGGGTTAGTTTTAGGTTTAGGGTTAGGGTGAGGTTTAGGGTTAGGGTTATGGTTAGGATTAGGGTTAGGGTTATGGTTAGGATGAGGTTTAAGATGAGGGTTAGTTTTAGGATTATGGTTATGGTGAGGGCTAGGGTGAGGGTGAGGTTTAGGGTGAGGTTTAGGGTTAGGGTTAAATTTAGGGTCAGTGTGAGTTTGAGGTTTAGTGTTAGAGATAGGGTTAGTGTGAGGGTGTGTGTTAGGGTTAGGGTTAGGATTCAGATTAGGGTTAGGGAGAGGGTGAGTGTGAGGGTTAGAGTTAGGGTTAGGTTTAGGCTTAGGGTTAGGCTGAGGGTGAGGGTGAGGGTGAGTGTTAGGCTTAGGGTGAGTGTTAGGGTTAGGGTTAGGCTTAGGGTTAGGGTTAGGGTGAGAATTAAAGTTCGGCTTTAGGGTTAGGGTGAGGGTTAGGTTGAGGGTGTATGTAAGGTTAAAGTTGAGGGTTACGCTGAAGGGTGAGGTCTTTGGTAAGGGGGAGGGTTAGGGTTAGGGTGAGGGATAGGGTAAGGGTAAGGGTTAGAGTTAGGGTGAGGGTGAGGGTTAGATTGAGGATTAGGGTTAGGGTTAGTGTGAGGTTTAGGGTTTCGGTGAGGGGTAGGCTTAGTGTGACGGTTAGTTTTAGGGTGAGGGTAGGTGTTAGGTTGAGGTTGAGGGTTAGGGTGAGGGTTAGGATGAGAGTTCGGGTTAGGGTGAGGGTTACGATGAGCGTGATGGTAAGAGTAAAGTTGAGGGTAAGGCTAAGGGTGAGAGTTACTGTAAGGGTGAGGGTTAGGGATAGGGTGAGTGTTAGGGTAAGGGTTAGGGTTAGGGTTAGATTGGGGATTAGGGTTAGGGTTAGTGTGAGGTTTAGGGTGAGGATGAGGGTTAGGGTGAGGGTTAGGGTTAGAATTAGGATTAGGTTGAGGGCTAGGGTGAGGGTGAGGGTTAGGTTTTGGGTTAAGTTTATGGTGAGGTTTAGGGTGAGGGATAGGTTTAGGTTTAGGGTGAGGGTTAGGATTAGTGTGAGGGTTACGGTTAGGGTGAGAGTGACGGTGAGGCTAAGGGTTATGGTCAGGATTAGGGTGAGGGTTAGGGTTAGGGTTAGGATTAGGGATAGGTTTAGGGATAGGCTGAGGTAGAGGGTGAAGGTGAGGGTGAGGTTTAGGGTTAGGGATATGTTTAGGGTGAGGGTGAAGGTTAGGGTGAAGGTGAGGGTGAGGATGAGGTTCTTGGTTAGGTAACGGTTAGGGATAGGGTGAGGATTAGTTGAGGGTTAGGGTAAGGGTGAGCTTGAGGTTTAGGGTATGGGTGAGCATTAGGGTTAGGGTGAGGGTGAGGGTGAGGTAGAAGGTTAGGGTTAGGGTTAGGTGAGTGTTAGTTTTAGTGTTAGGGTTAGGGAGAGGTTTAGGGTTAGGCTTAGCGTGAGGGTGACGGTGAGCGTGACGGTTAGGGTTAGAGTTACGGTGAGGATTCGGTTAAGTGTGAGGTTTAGGGTGAGGATGAGGGTAAGTGTGAGAATGAGGGTTAGGGTGAGGGTTAGGGTGAGGGTTAGGGTTAGGGTTATGCTTAGGGTTAGGGTGAGGGTTAGGCTGAGGGTTAGGGTTATGATTAGGGTGAGGGTTAGGGTGTGGTTTAGGGTGAGGGTTAAGGTGAGGGTGAGGGTGAGGGTTAGGGTTGTTATAAGGGTTAAGGTCAGATTTAGGGTGACAGTGAGGTTTTGGGTGAGGGTTAGGTTGAGGGTTAGAGTTAGGGTTAAGGTGAGGGTTAGGGTAAGGGGTAGGGTTACGGTAGGGTGAGGGTTAGGTTTACTGTGAGAGTTAGGTTTAGGGTTAGGGTTAGGATTAGTGTGAGGGTAAAAATTAGCTGACTGTTAGGGTGAGGGTGAGGTTTAGGGTTAGGAATAGTGATAGGATTAGTGTAAAGCTGAGGGTGATGGTGAGGTTTAGGGTTAGTGTTAGGGTGAGGGCTTGGGTGAGCGTTAGGTTAAGGTTGAGGGTTAGGGTGAGAGTGATGGTAAGGGTAAAGTTGAGGGTTAGGCTCAGGGTGAGGGTTAATATAATGGTGAGGGTTAGGGTTAAGGTGAGCGTTAGGTTAAGGGTTCGGGTTACAGTTAGGGTGAGGGTTAGATTAAGGATTAGGATTAGGGTTAGTGTGACGTTTATTGTGAGGTTGAGGGTTAGGTTTAGGTTAAGGGTTAGGGTTAGAATTAGGGTTAGGGTGAGGGCTAGGGTGAGGGTAAGGTTTAGGTTAGGGTTAGGGTTAAGTTTAGGGTGAGGTTTAGGTTTACTGTGAGAGTTGGGGTTAGTGTGAGGGTTAGTGTTAGGGTGAGGGGAAGTGTTAGGGTGGGGGTTTGGGTTAGGGTGAGGGTTATGTTTAGTTTGAAGGTTCGGTTTAGGGTTTGGTTGAGGGCTAGGGTGAAGGTGAGGTTTAGGGTTATGTTTAGTGTGAGGTATAGGGTTAGGGTTAAGTTTAGGGTTAGGGTTAAGGTGAGGGTGAGGTTTAGGTTTAGAGTTAGGTTTAGGGTGAGGGTTAGGGTTAGGGTTAGTGTTAGGTTTAGGGTTAGGGTGAGGGTTAGGGTTAGGGTGAGGGTTAGGGTTAGGGCTGAGATTAGGATAAGTGTTTTTGTGAGGGTGAGTGTGAGTTTGAGTGTTAGGGTTAGTGTTAGGGTTAGTGTTAGGCTTAGGTTTACACTGAGGTTGAGGGTGAGGGTTAAGGTGAGGGTGAGCTTGAGGTTTAGGGTTAGAGTTAGGGTTAGTGTGAGGGTTAGCGTTAGGGTTGGTGTTAGGGTTAGTGTTAGGGTGAGGGTTAGGTTGAGCGTTATGGTTAGGGATCGGATTAGATTTAGGATTAGGGTTAGCGTGAGTGTGAGTGTGAGGGTTAGTGTTAGGGTTAGGTTTAGGGTTAGGCTTAGGGTTAGTTGAGGGTGTAGGTTAGGGTGAGGGTTTGGTTTAGGGTTAAGGTGAGGGTTAGAATGAGGGTTAGGTTTAGGATTGGGGTTAGGGTGAGGGCTAGGGTGAGGTTGAGGTTTAGTGTTAGGTTGTGGTTTAGGGTTAGGTTTAGGGTTAGGGTCAGGGTGAGTTTGAGTTTTAGGGTTAGAGATAGGTTTAGGAGGAGGGTTAGGGTGAGGGTTAGGTTTAGGGTTAGTGTTAGGGTTAGGGTTAGGGTGAGCGTTAGGGTGAGGGATAGTGTTAGGTTTAGGATTAGGGTTAGGGTGAGGGTGAGTGTGAGGGTTAAGGTTAGGGTTAGGTTTAGGCTTAGGGTTAGGCTGAGGTAGAGTGTAAGTGTGAGAGTTAGGGTGCAGGTTAGTGTTAGGGTTAGGTTTAGAGTTAGCCTTAAGGTGAGGTTTAGTGTTAGGGTTAGGTTTAGGGTGAGGGTTAGGTTTAGTGTTAAGGTGAGGCTTAGGGTTAGGCTTAGGATTAGGCTTATGGTTAGGGGGTGGGGGTGAGGATTAGGGTTAAGGTTAGGGTTAGGGTTAGCTTATTGGTATTTTTATAGTTAGGGTAAAGTTTGCAGTGAGGTTGAGGTTGAGGGTGAGTGTTAGCTTTAGGGTGAGGTTTAGGGTTAGGTTTAAGGTTAGGTTGAGGGTGAGTTTGAGAGTTAGGGTTAGGCTTAGGTTTAGGGTGATGATTAATGTTAGTGTTTGGGTTAGGATGAGGCTGAGGATTAGGGTGAGGTTTAGGGTTAGGTTTAGGGTTAGGGTTAGGGTTAGGGTTAGGCTGAGGGTGAGGGTGGGGGTGAGGATTAGGGTTAGGGTTTCGGTTAAAATTAGGGTTATTTTTAGTGTTATGGTTTGGGTTTAGTTTGTGGTGAGGGCGAGACTGAGTTTGAGGGTTATGGTTAGGGTTAGGCTTAGTCTTAGGGTTAGGCTGAGGGTGAGTATGGGGGTGAGGAATAGGTTTTGGGTGATGGTTAGGGTTAGGGTTAGGTTGAGGGTGAGGATGAGGCTTAGCGTTAGGATTAGGATTAGGGTGAGGGCTAGGGTGAGGGTGAGGGTTAGGGTTAGGCTTAGGCTTAGGCTTAGGCTTAGGGTGAGGCTTAGGGTGAGGGTGAGTTTGAGGGTTTGGGTTAGGGTGATGGATAGGTTTAGGGTTAGGTTGAGTGTTAGGATGAGGGTTAGGGTTAGGGTGAGGGTTCGCCTGAATGTGACGGTGAGGTTTAGGCTGAGGGTGAGTGTTCCCCTAAGGGTGAGTGTTAGGATTAGGTTGAGGTTTAGGGTAAGGATTAGGATGAGGGTTAGGGTGAGGGTGAGGGTTAAATTGAGGATCAGGGTTGGGGTTTGTGTGAGGTTTAGGTTGAGGATGAGGGTTAGGGTTAGGGTGAGGGTTAGGGTTAGAATTAGGGTTAGGGTGAGGGCTAGGGTGAGGCTGAGGGTTAGTGTTAGGGTTTAGGTGAGGTTTAGGGTTCAGGTGAGAGTTAGGGTTACTGTGAGTGTTAGTGTTAGAGTTAGGGTTAGTGTTAGGGTGAGGGTAAGTGTTAGGGTGAGGGTTAGTTTTAGGGTGAGGGTTATGTTTAGGGTGAGGGATAGGGTTAGGTTTAGAGAAATTGTTAAGTTTAGAGTTAGGGTTACGTTGAGGGTGAGGGTGAGGGTTAGGGTTAGGGTGAGGTTTAGGTTTAGGGTTAGGGTTAAAGTTACGGTGAGGGTGAGGCTGAGGTTTAGGGTTACAGTTAGGGTTCAAGTGAGGGTTAGGATGAGGGTTAGGGTTAGGGTTAGTTTTAGGTTTAGGGTTAGGGTGAGGTTTAGGGTTAGGGTTATGGTTAGGATTAGGTTTAGGGTGAGGGTTAGGGTTATGGTTAGGATGAGGTTTAAGATGAGGTTTAGTTTTAGGATTATGGTTATGGTGAGAGCTAGGGTGAGGGTGAGGTTTAGGGTTAGGTTTAGGGTGAGGTTTAGGGTTAGGGTTAAATTTAGTGTCAGTGTGAGTTTGAGCTTTAGTGTTAGAGATAGGGTTAGGGTGAGGGTTAGGGTGAGGGTTAGGGTTAGGGTTAGTGTTACGGGTAGGTTGAGGGTTAGGGTGAGGGTATGTGTTAGGGTTAGGGTTAGGATTCAGATTAGGGTTAGGGAGAGGGTAAGTGTGCGGTTTAGAGTTAGGGTTAGGGTTAGGCTTAGGGTTAGGCTGAAGGTGAGGGTGAGGGTGAGTGTTAGGGTTAGGGTGAGTGTTAGGGTTAGGGTTAGGTTTAGGGTTAGGGTTAGGGTGAGAATTAAGGTTCGGCTTTAGGGTTAGGGTGAGGGTTAGGTTGAGGGTGTATGTAAGGTTAAAGTTGAGGGTTACGCTGAGGGTGAGGTTTTCGGTAAGGAGGATGGTTAGGGTTAGGGTGAGGGATAGGGTAAGGGTAAGGGTTAGAGTTAGGGTGAGGGTGAGGGTTAGATTGAGGATTAGGGTTAGGGTTAGTGTGAGGTTTAGGGTTTCGGTGAGGGGTAGGCTTAGTGTGACGGTTAGTTTTAGGGTGAGGGTAAGTGTTAGGTTGAGGTTGAGGGTTAGGGTGAGGGTTAGGATGAGAGTTCGGGTTAGGGTGAGGGTTACGATGAGCGTGATGGTAAGAGTAAAGTTGAGGGTAAGGCTAAGGGTGAGAGTTACGGTAAGGGTGAGGGTTAGGGTTGGGGTGAGTGTTAGGATAAGGGTTAGGGTTAGGGTTAGATTGGGGATTAGGGTTAGGGTTAGTGTGAGGTTTAGTGTGAGGGTGAGGGTTAGGGTGAGGGTTAGGCTTAGAATTAGGGTTAGGGTGAGGGCTAGCATGAGGGTGAGGGTTAGGTTTTGGGTTAAGTTTATGGTGAGGTTTTGGGTGAGGGGTAGGTTTAGGTTTAGGGTGAGGGTTAGGTTTAGTGTGAGGGTTACGGTTAGGGTGAGAGTGAGGGTGAGGGTAAGGGTTATGGTGAGGTTTAGGATGAGGGTGAGGGTTAGGGTTAGGATTAGTGATAGGGTTAGGGATAGGCTGAGGTAGAGGGTGTGGGTGAGGGTGAGGTTTAGGTTTATGGTTATGGTTAGGGTGAGGTCTAGGGAGAGGGTGAGGGTTAGGGTGATGATGAGGGTGAGGGTGAGGGTCTTGGTTAGGTAATGGTTAGGGTTAGGGTGAGGATTAGTTTAGGGTTAGGGTAAGGGTGAGCTTGAGGTTTAGGGTGTGTGTGTGCGTTAGGATTAGGTGAGGGTTCGTGTGATGGTGAGGGTTAGGGTGAGGTAGAAGGTTAGGTTTAGGGTTAGGTGAGGGTTAGTGTTAGGGTTTGGATTAGGGTGAGGGTTAGGATTAGGTTTAGGGTTAGGGTGAGGTTTAGAGTGAGGGTGAGGGTTAAGGTTAGGGTTAGGTTTGTGGTGTGGATAAGTGATAGTATGAGGTTTAGGGTGAGTGTTAGACTTAGCATTAGGGTTAGGGTGAGGATTAGGGTGAGTTTTAGGGTTAGGGTGTGGGTTAGGGTTAGGCTTAGCGTGAGGGTGACGGTGAGGGTCACGGTTAGGTTTAGAGTTATGGTGAGGATTTGGTTAAGTGTGAGGTTTAGGGTGAGGATGAGGTTAAGTGTTAGGGTGAAGGTTAGGGTGAGGGTGAGGTTTAGGGTTAAGGTTTGGGTTAGGGTGAGGGTTAGGGTTAGGGTTATGCTTAGGGTTAGGATGAGGGTTAGGCTGAGGGTTAGGGTTATGATTAAGGTGAGGGTTAGGGTGAGGGTGAGGGTTAGGGTTGTTATAAGGGTTAAGGTCAGAATTAGGGTGACGGTGAGGTTTTGGGTGAGGGTTAGGTTGAGGGTTAGAGTTAGGGTTAAGGTGAGGGTTAGGGTAAGGGGTAGGGTTACGGTTAGGGTGAGGTTTAGGTTTATTGTGAGAGTTAGGGTTAGGGTTAGGGTTAGGATTAGTTTGAGAGTAAGAATTAGCTGACTGTTCGGGTGAGGGTGAGGTTTAGGCTTAGGAATAATGACAGGATTAGTGTAAATCTGAGGGTGAGGGTGAGGTTTAGGGTTAGGGTTAGGTTGAGGGCTTGGGTGAGGGTTAGGGTAAGGTTGCAGGTTAGGGTGAGAGTGATGGTAAGGGTAAAGGTGAGGGTTAGGCTGAGGGTGAGGGTTAAGATAAGGGTGAGGGTTAGGGTTAGGGTGAGGGTTAGGTTAAGGGTTCAGGTTACGGTTAGGGTGAGTGTTCGTTTGAGGATTAGGGTTAGGGTTAGTGTGAGGTTTAGGGTGAGGTTGAGGGTTATGGTTAGGGTTAGGGTTAGAATTAGGGTTAGGGTGAGGAGTAGGATGAGGGTGAGGTTTAGGTTAGGGTTAGGGTTAAGGTTAGGGTGAAGTTTATGGTTACTCTGAGGGTTAGGGTTAGTGTGAGGGTTAGGGTTAGAGTTAAGGTTAGTGTTAGGCTGAGGATAAGTGTTAAGGTGAGGGTTTGGGTTAGGGTGAGGGTTATGTTTCCGTTGAGAGTTAGGTTTAGGGTTAGGGTTATTGTTAGGGCTAGGATTAGGATTAGGGTTAGGGTGAGGGTGAGTGTGTTGGTTAGGGTTATGTTTAGGTTTAGGCTTAAAGTTAGTCTGAGGGTGAGGTTGAGGTTGAGGATTAGGGTTAGGGTGATGGTTAGGGTTTGGGTTAGGGTGAGGGTTAGGATAAGGGTTAGAGTTAGGATTAGGGTTTGGGTGAGGGCTAGGCTGAAGGTGAGTTTTAGGGTTATATTTAGCGTGAGTTTTAGGGTTAGGGTTAGGGTTAAGGTGAGGCTGAGGTTTAGGTTTAGAGTTAGGGTTAGGGTGAGGGTTAGGTTTAGGGTTAATGTTCGGTTTAGGTTTAGGATGAGGGTTAGGGTTAGGGTGAGGGATAGGGTTAGGGCTGGGAGTAGGATTAGTGTTAGTGTGAGGGTGAGGGTGAGTGTAAGGGTTAGGGTTAGGGTTAGGGTGAGCCTTAGGTTTAGGCTGAGGTTGAGGGTGAGGCTTAAGGTGAGGGTGAGGGTGAGGTTTAGAGTTAGAGTTAGGATTAGTGTGAGGTTTAGTGTAAGGATTGCTGTTAGGATTAGGGTTAAGATGAGGGTTAGGGTGAGGGTTATGTTTTAGGATCGGGTTAGATTTAGGATTAGCTTTAGCGTGAGTGTGAGTGTGAGGATTAGGGTTAGGGTTGGACTGAGGGTGAGGGTGAGGGTTAGGGTTAGGGTGAGGGTTAGGGTTAGGTTTAGGGTGAGGGTTAGGATGAGGTTTAGGGTTAGGATTATGTTTACGGTGAGGGCTAGGGTGAGGGTTAATGTTAGGTTTAGGTTTAGGTTTAGGATTAGGGTTCGGGTTAGGTTAGGGTTAGGGTTAGGGTGCGGGCTAGGGTGAGGGTGAGGGTTAGAGTTAGGGTTAGTCTTAGACTTAGGGTTAGGCTGAGTGTGGGGTGGGGAATAGGGTTTGGGTGATGGTTAGGGTTAGGGTTATGGTGAGGTTTATGATGAAGGTTCGGGTTAGGATTAGGTTTAGGGTGAGGGGTAGGGTTAATGTGAGGGTTATGGTTAGGCTTAGGCTTAGGGTTAGGCTGAGGATAAGGGTGGGGGTGAGGAATAGGTTTCGGGTGATGGTTAAGGTTAGGGTTAGGGTGAGGGTTAGGATGAGGGTTGGGGTTAGGATAAGTTTTAGGGTGAGGGCTTGGGTGAGGGTGAGGTTTAGGGTTAGGGTTCGGCTTAGGCATAGGTTTAGGCTGAGGGTGAGGGTGAGTGTGATTGATAGGGTTAGGGTTATGGATAGGGTTAGGGTTAGGGTGAGAGTTAGGATGAGTGTAAGTTTTAGGGTGAGGGTTAGGGTGAGCATGACGGTAACAGTAAAGGTGAGGTTTAGGCTGAGGGTGAGTGTTCCATTAAGGGTGAGGGTAAGGATTAATGTGAGGGTTAGCATAAGGGATAGGGTGAGGGTTAGGGTGAGGGTGAGGGTTAGGGTGAGGGTGAGGGTTAGATTGAGGATTAGGGTTAGGGTTAGTGTGAGGTTTACGGTGAGGATGAGGGTTAGGCTTAGGGTGAGGGTTATGGTTAGAATTAGGGTGAGAGTGAGGGCTAGGGTTTGGGTGAGGGTTAGGGTTAGGGTTAGGGTTAGGGTGAAGTTTAGGATTAGGGTGAGAGTTAGGGTTACTGTGAGGGTTAGTGTTAGAGTTAGGGTTAGGGTAAGGGTTAGGGTAAGTGTTAGGGTGAGGGTTAGGGTTAGGGTGAGTGTTATGTTTAGGGTGAGGTTTAGGGTTAGGTTTAGGGTTATTGTTAAGTTTAGGGTTAGGGTTACAGTGAGGATGAGGGTGAGGGTTAGGGTTAGGGTGAGGTTTAGTTTTAGGTTAGGGTTTTAGTTAGGGTTAGGGTGAGTTTTAGGGTTAGGGTTAGGGTGAGGGTTAGGATGAGGATTAGGGTGATGATTAGGGTTAGGGTGAGGGCTAGGGTGACGGTGAGGTTTAGGGTTAGTGTTAGGGTGAGTTTTAGGGTTAGGGTTAGGTTTAGGGTGAGCTTTTGGATGAGGTTTAGGGTTACAGTGAGGGTGAGGGTTAGGGTTAGGTTGAGGGTTAGGGTTAGGATTAGGATTAGGGTGAGGGTGAGTGTTAGCATTAGGGTTAGGCTTAGGGTTAGGGTTAGTTTTAGGGTTAGGATTAGTGTTAATGTTAGGGTTAGGGTTAGACTTACGGTTTGGGTGAGGGTTAGGGTGAGGGTGTGGGTTAAGGTTAGGGTTAGGTTTGTGCTGTGGATAAGTGATAGCATGAGGGTTAGAGTGAGTGTTAGACTTAGCATTAGAGTTAGGGTGAGGTTTAGGATGAGGATTAGGGTGGGTTTTAGGATTAGGGTGAGGGTTAGGGTTAGGCTTAGTATGAGGGTGACGGTGAGGGTGACTGTTAGGGTTAGAGTTACGGTGAGGATTCGGTTAAGTGTGAGGTTTAGGGTGAGTATGAGGTTAATTTTTAGGATGAGGGTTAGGGTGAGGGTGAGGGTTAGGTTTAAGTTTTGGGTTAGCGTGAGGGTTAGGGTGAGGGTTAGGGTTAGGGTTATGCTTAGGGTTAGGATGAGGGTTAGGCTGATGGTTAGGGTTATGATTAGGGTGACGGTTAGGTTGAGGGTTAGGTTCAGGGTGAGGGTTAGGGTTCGGGTGAGGGTTAGGGTTGTTATTAGGGTTAGGGTCAGATTTAGGGTGATGTTGAGGTTTTGGGTTAGGGTTAGCGTGAGGGTTAGAGTTAGGGTTAAGATGAGGTTTATGGTAAGGTGTAGGTTGAGGTTTAGGTTTAGTGTGAGAGTTAGGGTTAGGGTTAGTGTTAGGATTAGTGTGAGGTTAAGAATTAGCTGACTGTTAATGTGAATGTTAGGTAAGTTTGAGGGTTAGGGTGAGAGTGATGGTAAGGGTAAAGGTGAGGGTTATGCTGAGGGTGAGTGTTAAAATAAGGGTGAGGGTTAGGGTTAGGGTGAGGGTTAGGGTTATGGTTAGGGTGAGGGTTAGATTGAGGATTAGGGTTAGGGTTAGTGTGAGGTTTAGGGTGAGGTTGAGGGTTAGGGTTAGGGTTAGAATTAGGGTTAGGCTGAGGGCTATGATGAGGTTGAGGTTTAGGTTAGGGTTAGGGTTAAGGTTAGGATGAGGTTTAGGGTTACTGTGAGGATTAGGGTTAGTGTGAACGTTGGGCTGATGCTTACGGCTAGTGTTAGGGTCAGGGTAAGTGTTAGGGTGAGGGTTTGGGTTAGGGTGAGGTTTATATTTAAGGTGAGGGTTAGCTTTAGGGTTAGGGTTATTGTTAGGTTTAGGATTAGGATTAGGGTTAGGGTGAGGGTGAGTGTGTGGGTTAGGGTTAGGTTTAGGTTTGGGCTTAATGTTAGGCTGCGGGTGAGGGTAAGGTTGAGGCTGAGTGTTAGGGTTAGGGTGATGGTTAGGGTTAGGGATAGGGTTAGGGTTCGGATGAGGGTTACAGTTAGGATTAGGGTTTGAGTGAGGGCTAGGGTGAAGGTGAGGTTTAGGGTTATGTTTAGGGTGAGGTTTAGGGTTAGGGTAAGGGTTAGGGTTAGGGTTAAGTTGAGGGTGAGGTTTAGGTTTAGATTTAGGGTTAGGGTGAGCATTAGCATTAGGGTTAGTTTTAGGTTTAGGGTTATTGTGAGGGTTAGGGTTAGGGTGACGGTTAGGGTTAGGGCTGGGATTAGGATTAGTGTTAGGGTGAGGGTGAGTGTGAGTGTGAGGATTCAGGTTAGGGTCGGGCTTAGGTTTAGGCTGAGGTTGAGGGTCAGGATTAAGGTGAGGGTGAGGTTGAGGTTTAGGGTTAGAGTTAGGGTTAGTGTGAAGGTTAGTGTTAGGATTGGTGTTATTGTTAGGGTTAGGGTGAGGGTTAGGTTGAGGGTTATGGTTAGGGATCGGGTTAGATTTAGGATTCGGGTTATCTTGAGTGTGAGTGTGAGGGTTAGTGTTAGGGTTAGGTTTAGGGTTAGGCTGAGTGTGAGGGTGAGGGTTAGGGTTAGGTTGAGGTTTAGGTTTAGGTTTAGGGTGAGGTTTAGGATGAGGTATAGGGTTAGGATTAGGGTTAGGGTTAGGGTTAAGGTGAGGGTTAATGTTAGGGTTAGGGTGATGGTTAGGGTTATTGTTAGTGTTATGGTTAGGGTTAAGTTTGTGGTGAGGGTGAGGCTGAGGGTGGGTATAAGGGTTAGGATTAGGATTAGGGTTAGTGTTAGGGTTAGGATTAGTGTTATTGTTAAGGTTAGGGTTAGAGTTATGGTGAGGGTGAGAGTGAGGGGGAGAGTGAGGGTGAGGGTTAGAATTAGGGTTAGGGTGAAGTTTAGGGTTAGGGTTAGGGTAGGGTGATGGTTACGGTTAGTGTGAGGTTTAGTGTTTGGGTTACGGTTAGTGTTAGGGTAAGGTAAGTGTTAGGGTGAGGGTAAGGGTTAGGGTGAGGGTTAGGGTTAGAATGAGGGTTAGATTTAGGGTTAGGGTTATTGTTAGCGTAAGGTGTTTGGGTGAGGATCAGGGTTAGGGTGAGGTTTAGGGTTAGAATGTGGGTTAGGGTTAGGGTTAGTGTTATTTTTAGGGTTAGGGTTAGGATTATGGTTAGGGTGAGGTCTAGGGTGAGGGTGAGGTTTAGGGTTAGGGTTAGGCTTATGCTTAGGTTTAGACTGAGGCTGAGTGTGAGGTTGAGGGTTACGGTTAGCGTGATGGTTAGGGTTATGTTTAGGGTGAGGGTTAGAATGAGGGTTAGGGTTAGGGTGAGGGTTAGGGTGAGTGTGACAGTAAGGGTAAAGGTGAGGGTTAAGGTTAGGGTGAGAGATAGGGTGAGGATTAGGGTTAGGGTTAGGATGAGGGTGAGGTTAAATTGAGTATCAGTGTTAGGGTTAGTGTGAGGTTTAGGGTGAGGATGAGGGTTAGGGTTAGTGTGAGGGCTATGGTGAGGGTGAGGGTTAGGTTTAGGGATATGTTGAAGTTTAGGGTTAAGGTGATGGTTAGGGTTAGTGTGACAGTTAGTGTTAGTATTAGGGTTAGTTTTAGGGTGAGGGTTAGCATTAGGGTGAGGTTTATGTTTAGGGTTAGTGATAGCGTTAGGGTTAGGGTTATTGTTAGGGTTAGGGTTACTGTTACAGTGAGGGTGAGGGTTAGGGTTAGGGTTAGGGTGAGGTTTAGGTTTAGGTTCAGTGTTAGAGTTAGGGTTAGGGTGAGGGTGAGGTTTAGGTTTAGGGTTAGGATTAGTGGGAGGGTTAGGTTGAGGGTTAGGGTTAGGGTTAGTGTTTGGATTAGGGTTTTGTTGAGGGTGAGTGTGAGGGTTAGGGTTAGGCTTAGGTTTATGGTTAGGCTGAGGCTGAGTGTGAGGGTGAGGGTGAGTGTTAGGGTTAGCTTCAAGGTTAGGGTTAGGGTTAGGTTGAGGGTTAGGGTTATGGTTAGAGTCAGGGTTAGGATGAGGTTTAGGGTTAGTATGAGGGCAAGGGTGAGGGTGAGGGTTAGGGTTACAATTATGGCGAGGTTTAGGATTAGGGTTAGGTTTAGGGTTAGGGTGAGGGTTAGGTTAGGGTTACGGTGAGAGTGAGGGTTAGTGTTAGGGTGAGGCTGAGGGTTAGGATTAGTGTTATGGTTAGGGTTTTTGTTAGTGTTATCATGAAGGTTAAGTTTACAGTGAGGTTGAGGCTGAGGGTGAGGTTTAGGGTTAGGTTAGGGTAAGGTTTAGGGTTAGGATTAGTGTTAGTGTTAGAGTGAGGGCTTGGTTTAGGTTGAGGTTTACTGTCAAGGTGAGGGTTAGGGTTAGGGTTAAGGTTCGGGTTAGTGTTATTGTTAGGGGTAAGGTTAGAGTTACTGTGAGGATGAGGGTGAGGGTGAGTGTGAAAGTTAGGGTTAGGGTTAGCCTTAGTCTTAGGTTTAGTCCTAGCGTGAGGGTGAGGTTAAGGGTTAGGATTAGGGTGATTGTTAGGGTTTTAGGGTTAGGGTGAAGGTTAGGGTGAGGTTTAGGTTTAGGATTAGGGCTAAGGTGAGGGCTAGGTTGTGGGTGAGGGTTAGGGTTAGCATTAGGGTGACGTTTAGGGTTAGGATTAAGTTTAGGGTTAGGGTGAGTGTTAGTGTGAGGGTTACGGTGAGGGTGAGGGTTAGGGTTAGGGTGAGGGTTAGGGTTAGTGTTAGGGTGAGGGTGAGGGTTAGATTAGGTTAGGGTTAGGGTTATTGTTAGTGTTATGGTTAGGTTTAAGTTTATGGTGAGGTTGAGGCTCAGGGTGAGGGTTAGGGTTAGGGTTAGGGTGAGGTTTATGTTAGGGTTAAGGTTAGGGTTAGGGTGAGGTTTTGGGTTAGGGTTAGGGTTACGGTGAGGGTGAGGGTGAGGTTTAGGGTTAAGGTTAGTGTCATTGTTAGGGTTATGGTTAGAGTTACACTGAGGGTGAGGATAAGGGTTAGGGTTAGGGTGAGTTTTAGGGTTAGGATTAGGGTTAGGGTGAAGTTGAGGGTGAGGTTTAGGGTTAGAATTAGGGTTAGGTTGAGTGTTAGGGTTAGTGTTAGGGTTAGGGTGAGGGTGAGGGTTAGGATGAGTGTTAGGGTTAGGGTTAGGATTAGGATTAGGGTTAATGTTAGGGTGAGTGATTGTGTTAGGATTAGGGATAGGGTTAGGCTTAGCCTTAACCTGAGGGTGAGGGTTAGGGTGAGGGTTAGAGTTAGGCTTACGTTGAGTGTGAGGGTTAGGGTTAGGGTGAGGATCAGTGTTAGGATTAGGGTTAGGGTTATTGTTAGTGTTATGGTTAAGGTTAAGTTTACGGTTAGGTTAAGGCTGACGTTGAGGTTTTGGGTTAGGCTTAGGGTGAGGTTTAGGGTTAGGGTTAGGGTTAGGGTGATGGTTAGGGTTAGTGTTATTGTTAGAGTTAGGGTTAGAGTTACGGTGAGGGTGAGGGGGAGGGTTAGATTTAGGTTTAGGGTGAGGGATAGTGTGAGGATGAAGTTTAGGGTTAGAGTTAGAGTTAGGGGGAGGGTTAGGGGGAGGGATAGGTTGAGGTTTAGGGTTAGTGTTAGGGTTGGGTTTAGGATTAGGGTTATGGTGAGGCTGAGTGTGAGGGTTAGGGTTAGGATTAGGCTTAGGCTTAGGGTTAGGCTGAGGGTGAGGGTCGGGTTGAGGATTATTTTAAGGGTGATGGTTAGGGTTAGGGTTAGGTTAAGGGTTAGGATTAGGGTTAGGATGATATCTAGGGTGAGGGTGAGGGTTAAGGTTAGGGTTAGGCTTAGGGTTACGGTCAGGGTGAGTGTTAGGATGAGGGTTAGGCTTAGGGTGAGGTTTAGGGTGAGGGTGCAGGTAAGGGTAAAGGTGAGAGTTAGGCTGAGAGTGAGGATTAAGTTAAGGGTGAGGGTTAGGTTTAGGGTGAGTGTTAGGGTTAGGGTTAAGGTGAGGGTGAGGTTTATATTGAGGATTAGTTTTAGGGTTAGTGTGAGGTTTAGGATGAGAATGAGGGTTAGGGTTAGGGTGAGGGCTAGGGTGAGGGTGAGGGTGAGGGTTAGTGTGAGTCCTACTGTTAGGGTTAGGTTTAGTGTTAGGGTGAATTTAAGTGTTAGGGTGAGGGTTAGGTTTAGAGTGAGTGTTATGTTTAGAATGAGGGTTAGGGTTAGGGTTAGGGTTAGGGTTACTATTAGGGTTAGGATTAGGTTTACTTTTAAGTTGAGTGTGAGGTTTAGGGTTAGGTTGAGGGTTAGGTTTATGTTTAGTGTTAGGGTTAGAGTTAGGGTTAGGGTGAGCGTGAGGTTTAGGGTTAGAGTTAGCTTTTGTGTTAGGGTTAGGGTTAGGTTGAGTGTTAGTGTGAGAGTTAGGTTTAAGCTTAAGCTTAGGATTAGGGTTAGGCTTAGGCCGATCATGAGGGTGAGGGTTAGATTAGGGTTAGGGTGAGGGTTAGGGTGAGGTTTAGGTTTAGGATTACGGTTAGGGTGAGGGCTAGGTTGAGGGTTACTGTGAGGGTTAGGGTTAGGTTTAGGATTAGGTGTAGGTTGAGGGTGAGTGTCAGGGTTAGGGTTAGGGTTAGGCTTAGGGTTAGGGTGAGGGTTAGGGTTAGGATTTGGTTTAGGGCGAGGGGGAGAGTTTGGGTTAGTGTGATTGCTAGTGTTATGGTTAGGTTTAGTGTTAGGGTGAATTTAAGTGTTAGGGTGAGGGTTAGGTTTAGCGTGAGTATTATGGTTAGAATGAGGATTAGGGTTAGGGTTACTGTTAGGGTTAGGATTAGGTTTACTGTTAAGGTGAGTGTGAGGTTTAGGGTTAGGTTGAGGGTTAGGTTTATGTTTAGGGTTAGGGTTAGATTTAGGGTTAGGGTGAGGGTTAGGTTTAGGGTTAGAGTTAGCTTTTGTGTTAGGGTTAAGGTTAGGTTGAGGGTTAGTGTGAAAGTTAGGTTTAGGCTTAAGCTTATGCTTAGGGTTAGGCTTAGGCCGAGCATGAGGGTTAGGGTTAGGGTTAGGGTTAGGGTTAGGGTTATTGTGAGCGTTAAGATGACATTTAGGGTTAGGATTAGGGTTAAGGTGAGCGCTAGTTTGAGGGTTACTGTGAGGGTTAGGGTTAGGTTTAGGATTAGGTGTAGGTTGAGGGTGAGTGTGAGGGTTAGGGTTAGGGTTAGTGTTAGGGTGAGTGTTAGGTTTGGTTTAGGGTGAGGGGGAGGGTTAGGGTTAGGGTGAGGGTGAGGGAGAGGTTTAGATTTAGGTTTAGTGTGAGTGTTAGGGTTATGGTGAGGATTATGGTTAGGGAGAGTGTTAGGGTTAGGGTTAGGTTTAGGGTGAGCACTAGGGTGAGGGTGAGCTTTAGGGTTAGGGAGAGTGTTAGGGTTAGGGTTAGGTTTAGGGTGAGCACTAGGGTGAGGGTGAGCTTTAGGGTTAGGGTGAGGGTGAGGTTTAGGGTGAGGGTGAGATTTAAGGTTAGTGTGAGGGTTATGGGTAGGGGTAGGGTGAGGGTTAGCGTTAGGACGAGGGTTAGTGTTAGGGTGAGGGTTAGGTTTAGGGTTAGGTTTAGAGTGACGGTTAGGGTGAGCGTTAGGGTTAGGATTAGTGTTAGGGTATGTGCCAGGGTGAGTGTTAGGGTTAGGGTTAGGTTCATGTTGAGGGTTAATGTTAGGGTTAGGGTTAGGTTTAGGGTTGGGGTTAGGGTTAGGATTAGGGTTAAGGTGATGGTGAGTGTGAGAGATAGAGTTAGTGTTAAACTTAGTGTTAGGCTGAGTCTGAGGCTGAGGGTGAGGGTTAGATTAAGGGTGAGGGTTAGGTTTAGGGTTAGAGTGTGGGTTAGTGTGAGTGATAGGTTTAGGATTTGGGTTAGGATATATGCTAGGGTGAGGGTTGGGTTTAGGGTTAGGGTGAGGTTTAGGGTTAGGGTTAGGGTCAGTGTTAGGGTTAGGGTGAAGGTTTGGGTTAGGGTTAGAGTTACGGTGAGGGTGAGGTTTAGGGTTAGGTTGAGGGTTAGGTTTATGTTTAGGGTTAGGGTTAGATTTAGGGTTAGGGTGAGGGTTAGGTTTAGGGTTAGAGTTAGCTTTTGTGTTAGGGTTAGGGTTAGGTTGAGGGTTAGTGTGAAAGTTAGGTTTAGGCTTAAGCTTATGCTTAGGGTTAGGCTTAGGCCGAGCATGAGGGTTAGGGTTAGGGTTAGGGTTAGGGTGAGGGTTAGGGTTAGGGTTATTGTGAGGGTTAAGATGACATTTAGGGTTAGGATTAGGGTTAAGGTGAGCGCTAGTTTGAGGGTTACTGTGAGGGTTAGGGTTAGGTTTAGGATTAGGTGTAGGTTGAGGGTGAGTGTGAGGGTTAGGGTTAGGGTTAGTGTTAGGGTTTGGTTTAGGGTGAGGGGGAGGGTTAGGGTTAGGGTTAGGGTGAGGGTGAGGGAGAGGTTTAGATTTAGGTTTAGTGTGAGTGTTAGGGTTATGGTGAGGATTATGGTTAGGGAGAGTGTTAGGGTTAGGGTTAGGTTTAGGGTGAGCACTAGGGTGAGGGTGAGCTTTAGGGTTAGGGAGAGTGTTAGGGTTAGGGTTAGGTTTAGGGTGAGCACTAGGGTGAGGGTGAGCTTTAGGGTTAGGGTGAGGGTGAGGTTTAGGGTGAGGGTGAGATTTAAGGTTAGTGTGAGGGTTATGGGTAGGGGTAGGGTGAGGGTTAGCGTTAGGACGAGGGTTAGTGTTAGGGTGAGGGTTAGGTTTAGGGTTAGGTTTAGAGTGACGGTTAGGGTGAGCGTTAGGGTTAGGATTAGTGTTAGGGTATGTGCCAGGGTGAGTGTTAGGGTTAGGGTTAGGTTCATGTTGAGGGTTAGTGTTAGGGTTAGGGTTAGGTTTAGGGTTGGGGTTAGGGTTAGGATTAGGGTTAAGGTGATGGTGAGTGTGAGAGATAGAGTTAGTGTTAAACTTAGTGTTAGGCTGAGTCTGAGGCTGAGGGTGAGGGTTAGATTAAGGGTGAGGGTTAGGTTTAGGGTTAGAGTGTGGGTTAGTGTGAGTGATAGGTTTAGGATTTGGGTTAGGATATATGCTAGGGTGAGGGTTGGGTTTAGGGTTAGGGTGAGGTTTAGGGTTAGGGTTAGGGTCAGTGTTAGGGTTAGGGTGAAGGTTTGGGTTAGGGTTAGAGTTACGGTGAGGGTGAGGTTTAGGGTTAGGTTTATGGTTAGTTTTATTCTTAGGTTTAAGGTTAGGGTTAAGGTTAAGGTAAGGGTGAGGGTGAGGGTGATGTTGAGGGTCAGGTTTAGGGCTAGGATGAAGTTTAGAGGTAGGGTTAGGGTTAGGGTTAGGATGATTGTGAGGGTTAGTGTTAGGGTTAGGGTGAGGTTTAGGATTAGGGTTAGGGGTAGCGTTAGGATGAGGGTGAGGGTTAGGGTTCGGGTTTGGGTGAGGGTGAGGGTTAGGTTTGGGGTGAGGGTTAAGGTGAGGACTAAGGTGAGGGTGAGGGTTAGGGTTAAGGTTAGGCTTAGGGTGAGGGTTAGGTTGAGGTTTAGGTTAAGGGTTAGGGTTAGGGTTAGGATTAGGGTTAGGGTGAGGGTGAGTGTGAGGGTTATGGTTAGGGTTAGTCTTTGGCTGAGGTTTAGGCTGAGGGTGAGGGTGGGGTTGAGGTTTAGGTTTAGAGTGATGGTTCAGGTTATCGTTAGGTTGAGGGTTAGGATGTGGGTTAGGGTTAGGATTTGGGTTAGGGTGAGGGCTAGGGTGAGGGTGAGGTTTAGGGTTAGGGATAGGGTGAGGTTTAGGGTTAGAGTTAGGGTGAGGTTGAGGTTTTTGGTTAAGGTGAGGCTGAGGCTGGGGGTTAGAGTTAAGGTTAGGATTAGGATTAGGGTAAGGGTTAGGGTGAGTGTGAGGGTTAGCGTTAGGGTTAGGGTTCGGCTTAGGGTTACACTGAGGGTGAGGGTGAGGGTGAGGTTTAGGGTTTGAGTGAGGGTTAGGGTTATGTTTAGGGTGAGAGTTAGGGTTCAGGTTAAGTTTAGGGTTAGGGTGAGGGTTAGGATTGCGGTTACCTTGAGCTTGAGGTTTAGGTTTAGGTTGAGCATTAGGGCTAGGTTTACGTTTAGGGTGAGGGCTAGGGTGAGGGTGAGGGTTAGGGTTAATGTTAGGGTGAGGTTTTGGGTTACGGTTACGTTTAGGATGAGGGTTAGGATGAGGGTTAGGGTTACGGTAAGGGTGATGGTTAGGGTTAAGGGGAGGGTTATTGTTAGTGTTAGTGTTAGGGTGAGGGTAAGTGTTAGGGTAAGGTTTAGGTTTAGGGTGACGTTTAGCATCAGGCTTAGGGTTAGGGTTAGGGGGAGGGGGAGGTTTAGGGTTAGAGTTAAGGTTAGGGTGAATGTTAGGTTTAGGGTTAGGGTTAGGGATAGGGTGAGGTTTAGGGTTTGGTTAAGGTTAGAGTTAGGGTTAGGGTGAGGGTGAGATTTAGGGTTAGATTTAGGGTTAGGGTGAGGTTTAGGTTGAGGGTTAGGGTTAGTGTGAGGGTGAGAGTTAGGGGGAGGGTTAGTATTAGGGTTACAGTTAGGGTGAGGATTAGTGTTATGTTAAGGTTGAGTGTGTGTGTTAGGTTAGGTTTAGGGTTAGGCTTAAGTTTAGGCTGAGGGTGAGGTTGAAGGTGAGGGTTAGGGTTAGGGTTAGTGTTAGGGTTAGGGTTAGGGTGAGGGTGAGGTTTAGTGTTAGGGTTAGGTTTCGAGTTAGGTTTAGTGATTAGTGTTATGGTTAGGTTGAGTGTTAGGGGGAGGGTTAGGGTTAGGGTTAGGTTTAGCGTTAGGGTGAGGGTGAGGTTTAGGGTTATAATTAGGGTTAGGGTGAGGCTGAGGGTGAGGCTTAGGGGTTAGAGTTAGTGTTAGGGTTAGGGTTAGTGTGAGGGTTAGGATGAGTGTGAGGGTTAATGTTAGGGTTAGGGTTACCCTTAGGTTCAGGCTGAGGGTGAGGGTGAGGGTGAGGTTTAGGTTTAGAGTTAGGGTTAGTGTTAGGGTTAGGGTTAGCATGAGGGTGAGATTAATGGTTAGGGTGAGGTTTAGGGTGGGGTTGACGGAAAGGGTAAACGTGAGGTTTAGGCTGAGGGTGAGGGTTACTGAAAGTGTGAGGGTTAGGGTTAGGGTGAGGTTTATGGTGAGGGGTAGAGTGAGGCTGAGGGTTAGATTGAGGATTAGTGTTAGGGTTAGGGTGAGGTTTAGGGGGAGGATGAGTGTTAGGGTTAGGGTGAGGACTAGGCTGAGGGTGAGGGTTAGGGTTAGGCTTAGTTTTAGGGTTAGGGTGATGGTTAGGGTTAGTTTGAGGATCAGTGTTAGTGTTAGGGTTTGTTTTAGGGTGAGGGTAAGTATTAGGGTGAGGGTTAGGGTTAGGTTGAGGGTTATGGTGAGGGTGAGGGTGAAGGTTAGGGTTAGGGTTAGGATGAGGTTTAGGTTTAGGTTTAGAGTTAGAGTTAGGGTTATGGTGAGAGTTAGGTTTAGGTTTAGAGTTAGGGTTAGTGTTAGGGTTAGTGTTAGGGTGAGGATCAGGTGTACCGTTAGGCTTAGGCTTAGGCTTAGGCTTAGTCCGAGCATGAGGGTGAGGGTTAGCTCGAGGGTGAAGCTGAGGATTAGGGTTAGGTTTAGTGTTAGGGTTAAGTTTAGGTTTAGGTTTAGGGTTAGGTTTCGGGTTACGGTGAGGGTTAGGGTTAGGGTTAGGCTTAGGCTTAAGGTTAGGCTGAGGATGAGGGTGGGGGTGAGAATTAGGGTTAGGGTTAGGGTTATTGTTAGTGTTATGGTTAGGGTTAACATTGTGGTTATGGGGGCTGGGAAGGTGGCTCAGTGGTAGAGCGCTTGCCTTGCATGCTCGAGTCCCTGGGTTCAATTCCTCAGCCCCACATAAGCAAAAAGAAAAAAGCCGGAAGTGGCACTGTGGCTCAAGTGGTAGAGTGCTAGCCTTGAGCTGAAGAGCTGAAGGACAGCGCCCAGGCCCAGAGTTCAGGCCCCACGACCGGACCCAAAAAAAAAAAAAAAAAAAAAAAAAAAAAAAAAAAAAAAAGATTGCGGTTAGGTTGAGGCTGAAGATGAGGGTTATGGTTAGGTTTAGGGTTAGTGTTAGGGTTATGGTTAGTGTTAGGGTTAGTTTTATTGTTAGGGTTAGGGTTAGAGTTACGATGAGGAGGAGGGTGAGGGTGAGGGTGAGCTTTAGGGTGAGGTTTAGGTTTAGGGTTAGGTTTAGGGTGAGGGTGAGGTTTAGGGTTAGCGTTATGGTTAGGGGGACAGTTAGGGTAAGGTTTAGGGTTAGGGTTAGTGTTTGGGTTAGGGTGAGGGTGAGGGTTAGGTTGAGGTTTAGGGATAGGGTTAGGGTCAGTTTTAGGCTTAGGGTGAGGTTGAGTGTGAGGTTTAGTGTGAGGGTTAGGCTTAGGCTTAGGGTTAGGCTGAGTGTGAGGGTGGAGGTGAGGATTAGGTTTGGGTGATGGTTAGGGTTAGGGTTAGGGTTATTGTTAGGGTTAGGGTTATAGTTATGGTGAAGTTGAGGGTGCGGGTGAGGATTAGGGTTAGGGTTACGCTGGTGTTTAGGGTTAAGGTTAGGGTTAGTGTGAGGGTGAAGTTTACGTTTAGATATAGGGTTACGGGAAGAGGGATGGTGAGGTTTAGGGTTACGGTTAGTGATAGGGTTAGGGTGATGGTGAGGGTTAGGTTGAGGTTTAGGGTTAGGGTTAGGGTTAGGGTTAGTGTGAGGGTTAGCATTAGGGTTAGGGTTAGTGTTAGGTTGAGGGTAAGATTTAGGGTGAGGGTTTGGGATAGGGTGAGGTTGATGGTTAGGTTGAGGGTTAGGATTAGGGTTAGGGTTATTGTTAGGGTTAGGTTTAGGGTTACAGTTACGGTGAGGGTGAGGGTGAGTGTTAGAGTTAGGGTTAGGGTGAGGTTGAGGGTTAGGGTTTGGGTTAGGGTTAGAGTTAGGTTTAGGGTGAGGGTGAGGTTTAGGGTTAGATTTAAGGTTAGGGTGAGGGTTGGGGTGATGGTTAGGGTTAGGATTAGTGTTAGGCTTAGGGTGAGGGCTAGGGTGAGGGTTAGGGTTAGGGTGAGGGTTACCGTTATGGTTAGGGTGAGAGTTAGTGTTCAGGTTAAGTTTAGGGTTAGGTTGAGTATTAGGGTAAGGATCATGGTGAGTGTGAAGGTTAGGGCTAGGTTGAGGGATAGGGGTTAGCTTTAGGGTTAGGGTGAGTGTGAGTGTGAGGGTTAGGCTTAGTGTTAGTGTGAGGGTTAGTGTGAGGGTTAGGGTTAGTGTTAGGGTTATTGTTGGGTTTATGGTTAGGGTGAGTGTGAGGTTAATTTTAGAGTTAGGGTTAGGGTGGGGCTGAGGTGAGGGTTAGGTTTAGGGTTAGTGTTGGAGTTAGGGTTAGGGTGAGTGTTAGGGTGAGGGTGAGGGTTAGGTTTAGGGTTAGGATTAGGATTAGGGTAAAGGTTAGGGTGAGTGTGAGGGTTAGGGTTAGGGTTGGGGTGAGGGTAAGTGTTAGGGTGAGGGTTAGGATTAGGGTGAAGGATATGGTTAGGATGAGGGTTAGGGTTAGGTTTTGGTTTATTGTTAGGGTTAGGGTTAGGGTTATTGTTAGGGTAAGGTTTACATTTACGGTTACTCTGAGGGTGAGGGTTAGGGGTAGGGTTAGGCTGAGGTTTAGGGTTTGGATTAGGGTTAGAGTTAGGGTTAGGGTGATTGTAAGGTTTAGGCTTAGAGTCAGTGTTAGAGTGAGGGTTAGGTTGAGGGTTAGGGTTAGGGTTAGTGTTAGGGTTAGGGTTACGGTGAGTGTTAGGGGGAGGGAGAGGGTTAGGGTTAGGTTTAGGATTAGGGTTAGGGTGAGGGTGAGTGTGTGGGTTAGGGTTAGGTTGAGAGTTAGACTTAGGGTTAGGCTTAGGGTGAGTTTGTGTGTTAACGTTAGGATTAGGGTTAGGCTTCGGGTTAGGCTGAGGGTGAAGTTGAGGGTGAGAGCGTTAGGGTTAAGGTGAGGGTTATGCTTAGGTTTATTGGGGAGGGTTAGGATGAGGATTAGGGTTAGGATTAGGGTTAGGGTGAGGGCTAGGGTGGGGGTGAGTTTTAGGTTTAGGGTTAGGGTGAGGTTTATTATTAGGTTTAGGGTTAGGGTCAGGGTGACGTTTAGGGTTAGAGTAAGGGTTAGGGTGAGGCTGTGGGTGTGGGTTAGGTTTAGGGTTAATATTAGGGTTAGGGTTATGGTGAGGGTTATGGTGAGGGTGAGGGTTAGCGTTAGTGTCAGCATTAGGATTAGTTTTAAGGTTAGTGTGAGTGTGAGGGTTAGGGTTAAGGTTAGGCTTAGGCTTAGGCTGAGGGTGAGGGTGAGGGTGAGGGTTAGGGTTAGGGTTAGGGTGAGGGTTAAGATTAGAGTTAGGGGGAGTGTTAGGATGAGGGTTAGGCTTAGTATTAGGGTTAGGGGGAGGGCTAGGCTGAGGGTGAGGTTTATGTTTAGGGTTAGGGTGAGGTATAGGGTTAGGTTTAGGTTGAGGGTGAGATTATGGTTAGTGTTAGGGTTAGGTTGAGGCTGAGGGTGAGGTTTAGGGTTAGGGTTAGTGTTAGGGTTAGGGTTAAGGTGAGGGATAGGGTGAGGGTGAGGGTTAGGGTTATGGTTAGGATTAGGATTAGGGTAAGGGTTAGGGTGAGTGTGAGGGTTATTGTTACGGTTAGGCTTAGGCTTAGGCTGAGGGTGAGGGTGAGGGTGAGGTTTAGGCATAGGGTGAGGGTTAGGGTTAGGGTTAGGTTTAGGGTGAGTGTTAAAATGAGGGTTAGGCTTAGGATTAGGGTGAGGGTGAGGGCTAGGGTGAGGATGAGGTTTAGGGTTAAGGTTAGGGTTAAGGTGAGGTTTAGGTTTAGAGTTAGGGTGAGAAGGAGGTTTAGGTTTAGAGTTAGGGTTAGGGTGAGGCTGAGGGTTTGGGTTAGGTTTAGTGTTAGATTTAGGGTTAGGGTAAGGGTTAGGGTGATGGTGAGGGTTAGGCTTAGTGTTAGGATTAGGGTTAGGGTAAGGTTTAGGGTGAGTGTGAGAATTAGGATTAGGTTTAGGGTTAGGCTGAGGATGATGGTGAGGGTGAGGGTTAGGGTTATGCTGAGGGTTAGGTTTAGGGCTAGGGTGAGAGTTAAGGTTCCAGTTAAGTTTAGGGTTAGGGTGAGGGTTAGGGTTAGGTTTACGGTGAGAGTGAGGGTTAGGATTAGGTTGAGTGTTAGGGTTAGGGTTAGGGCTAGGGTTAGTGTGAGGGTTAGGGTTAGGGTTAGGGTGAGGGTTAGGATGAGATTTAATGTTAAGATTAGGGTTAGGGTGAGGGCTAGGGTGAGGGTGAGGGTTAGGGTTAGGATGAGGTTTAGAGTTATGCTTCGGGATAGGGTTAGGTTGAGGGTGAGGTTTAGGGTTAGAGTTAGGGTTAGTGTTCGGGTTAGGGTCAGGTGAGGGTTCAGGTTAGGCTTAGGCTTAGGCTTAGGCTTAGGCTTAGGCAGGGCATGAGGTTGAGGCTTAGGGTTAGGGTCAGGGTGAGGGTTAGGGTTAGGGTGAGTTTGTGGGTGACGGTGAGGGTTAGTGTTAGGCTTAGTGTGAGTGTTAGGGTTAGGGTGAGGGTTATGGTTAGGGTGAGGGTTAGTGTTAGGGTTGGGCTTAAGCTTAGACTTAGTTTAAGGCTGAGTGTTAGGGTGAGGGTGAGTGTGAGGGTTAGGGTTAGTGTTAGGGTTAGGCTTAATGGTAGTCTGAGGGAGAGGGTGAGGGTGAGGTTTAGGGTTAGGGTGAGGGTGAGTGTGAGGGTTAGGGTTAGGATTAGGTTTAGGATGAGGGCTAGGGTGAGCGTGAGGATTAGGTTTAGGGTTAGGTTGAGGTTTATTGATCGGGTTAAGTTTAGAGTTAGGGTGAGGATTAGGGTTAGGGTTATGGTGAGGCTCAGGGTTAGGTCTAGTTTGAGGGTTAGAATCAGGTTTATGGTTAGGGTGAGGGTTAGGGTTAGGGTTAGGGTGAGGGTTAGGATGAGGTTTAGGGTTACAATTAGGGTTAGGGTGAGGGCTAGGGAGATTGTGAGTGTTAGTGTTAGGGTTAGGGTGAGGTTTAGGGCTAATATTAAGGGTAGGGTTAGGGTGAGGGTTAAGGTTCAGGTTTGGGTGAGGGTGAGGCTTAGGTTTGGGGTGAGGGTTAGGGTGAGGAATAAGGTAAGGGTGAGGTTTAGGGTTAGGGTTAGTTTTAGGGTGAGGGTTAGGTTGAGGTTTAGGTTTAGGGTTAGCGTTAGGGTTAGGATTAGGGTTAGGGTGAGGGTGAGTGTGAGGGTTAGGTTTAGGGTTAGGCTTAGGCTTAGGCTTAGTGTTAGGCTGAGGGTGAGTGTGGGGATGAGGATTAGGTTTAGAGTGCTGGTTTAGTTTATGGTTAGATTTAGTGTTAGGATGAGGGATTGGGTTGGGATTAGAGTTAGGGTGAGGGCTAGGGTGAGTGTGAGGTTTAGGGATAGGTTTAGGCTTAGGCTTACGGTTAGGCTGAGGTTGAAGGTTAGGGTGAGGGTTAGGGTTACGGTTAGGGTGAGGGTTAGGATGAGGGTTAGGGTTAGGGTGAGGGTTAGGATGAGGGTGACAATTAGAATAACGGTGAGGGTTAGGCTGAGGGTGAAGTTTAAGGTAAGGGTGAGGTTTCGGGTTATGGTTAATGTGAGGGACAGGGTTAGATTGAGGATTAGTGTTAGGGTTAGTGTGAGTTTTAGTGTGAGGTTGAGGGTTAGTCTTAGGGTGAGGGCTAAGTTGAAGTTGGGGGTTAGAGTTAGGGTTAGGGTGAGGTTTAGGTTTAGGGTGATGGTTAGCATTAGTGTGAGGGTTAGTGTTAGGATTAGTGTTAGTGTTAGGAAGAGGGTAAGTGTTAGGTTAAGGTTTAGGTTTAGGGTGAGGTTTAGGATTATGGTTAGGGTTAGGGTTAGGGTGAGGGTGAGGTTAAAGGATAGAGTTAGGGTTAGGGTGACGGTTAGGATTAGGGTTAGGGTTAGTGTTAGGGTAAGGGTTAGGGTGAGGTTTAGTTTGGGGGTGAGGTTTAGTGATATGGTTAGGATTAGGATTAGGGTTAAACTGAGGGTGCGTGTGAAGGTAAGGGTTAGGTTTAGGGTTAGGATTAGAGTTAGGGTGAGGGTGAGGATGAGGGTTAGTGTTAGGGTGAGGGTTAGTGTTAGAGTTAGGGTTAGGCTGAGGGTGAGTTTGAGGGTGAGGGTTAGGATTAGGGTTAGGCTTAGGGTTAGGCTGAGGGTGAGGTTGAGGGTGAGAAAGTTAGGGTTAGGGTGAGGGTTAGGCTTAGGATTATGGGGAGGTTTAGGATGAGGTTTAGGGTTAGGATTAGGGTTATGGTGAGGGCTAGGCTCATGGTGAGTTTGAGTTTTAGGGTTAGGGTGAGGTTTAGGTTTAGGGTTAGGGTAAGGGTGAGGGTCAGGGTGACGTTTATTGTTAGAGTTAGGATTAGGGTGAATCTGAGGGTGTGGGTTAGGTTTAGGGTTAATGTTAGTGTTAGGGTTAAGGTGAGGGTTCAGGTGAGGGTTCGGGTTAGGGTTAGGATTAGGGTTAGGGTTAGGGTGAGGGTGAGGGTGAGGGTTAGGGTTAGGTTGAAGGTTAGAGCTATGTTTAAGGTGAGAGTTAGGGTTCGGGTTAAGTTTAGGGTTAGGGTGTAAGTTAGGGTAAGGGCTACGGTGAGGGTGAGGGTTGGGGTTATGTTGAGGGTTAGGGTTAGGTTTAGGGTGAGGGTGAGGGTGAGGGTGAGGGTTAGGGTGAGGGTGAGTTTTTGGATTAGGGTTAGGTTTAAGGTTAGGGTTAGGTTTAGGGTTAGGATTAGTGTTATTTTTAGGGTTAGGGTTAGAATTACCGTGAGGGTGAGGGTGAGGGTGAGGGTTAGGGTTAGGGTTAGGGTGAGATTTAGGGTAAGGGTGAGAGCGAGGTTTATAGTTAGATTTAGGGTTAGGGGGAGGTTTAGGTCGAAGGTTAAGGTTAGGGTTAGTGTTAGGGTTAAGGTTAGGGTGAGGTTCATGTTGAGGTTTAAAGTTAGGCTTAGGTTTAGGTTTAGGATTAGTGTTAGGTTTAGAGTTACGGTGAGGTTGAAGTTGAGGGTGAGTGTGAAGGTTAGGGTGAGGTTTAGGGTTAGGGTTAGGATTAGGGATAGGGTTAGGGTGAGGGTGAGGTTGATGTTTAGGGTTAGGGTTAGGGTTAGGGTTAGGATTAGGATTAAGGTGAGGGTGAGTGTGAGGGTTAGTGATAGGTTAGGCTTAGGCTTAGGGTTAGGCTGAGGGTGAGGTTGGGGGTGAGGATTAGGGCTAGGGTGATGGTTACGGTTAGTGTTAAGGTGAGGGTTAGTTTGTGGGTTAGGGTTAGGGTTAGGGTTACGGTGAGGGCTAGGGTGAGGATTAGGGTAAGTCTGAGGATTTGACTTAGGCTTATTCTGAGTGTGTGTTTGAGGTTGAGGGTTAGGTTTAGGGTGATGCTTAGGTTGATGGTTAGAATGAGGTTTAGGTTTAGGGTGAGGGTTAGGGTGAGGTTTATGTTAAGGGTAATGGTTAGGTTAAGGCTTAGGGTGAGGGGTAGGATAAAGTTGAGGGTTAGGGTTAGGTTTAGGGTTCTGGTAAGGGTTAGGGTTAGGGTGAGGGTCTGGGTTAGAATTAGGGTGAGGTCTAGGGTGAGGGTAAGGGTTAGGGTTAGGATTAGGGTTAGGGTGAGATTTAGGGTTAGGGTGAGGCTTATGGTTAGTGTGAGGGTTAGCGTTTGTATTAGGTTTAATGTTAGGGTTAGGGTTACGGTTACAGTTACAGTGAAGGTGAGGGTGAGGTTTAGGGTTAGGGTTAGAGTTAGGGCTAGGGTGAGGGTTAGGTTGAGGGTTAGGGTTAGGGTTAGTGTTAGGGTTAGGGTTAGTGTGAGAGTTAGGGGGACGTTCAGGGTTATAGGGTTAGGGTTTGGATTAGAGTTAGGGTGATGGTGAGTGTGTGTGTTAGGGTTTGGTTTTGGGTTAGGTTTAGGGTTAGGGTGAGGTTTTGGATGAAGGTTAGGGTTACAATGAGGGTGAGGGTAAGGTTTAGTGTGAGGGTTAGGGTTAGGGTTAGGGTGAGGGTGAGTGTTAGGATTAGGGTTAGGGTTAGGGTTAAGGTTAGGTTTAGGGTTAGGATTAGTGTTATTGTCAGGGTTAGGGTTAGAGTTACAGAGAGCATGAGGATGAGAGTTACGTTTAGGGTTAGGGTGAGGTATAGGGTTGGGGTTATGGTGAACGTGAGGTTTAGGCTAAGATTGAGGGCTATTGTTAAGGTTAGGGTGAGGGTTAGGGTTTGGTTTAGGGTGATGGTTAGGATGAGGATTAGGGTTAGGATTAAGATTAGGGTGAAGGCTTCGGTGAGGGTGAGGGTTAGAGTTAGTGTTAGGGTGAGGTTTAGGGTTAGGGTTATGGTTAGGGTGAGGGTTAGGATGAGGTTTAGGGTTAAGGTAAGTGTGAGGGTTAGGGTTAGGTTAGGTTTGGGGTTAGGGTTAGGTTTAGGTTTAGGATTAGTGTTATTGTTAGGCTTAGGGTTAGATTTAAGGTGAGGGTGACGGTGAGGTTCAGGCTTAGGCTTACGCTTAGGGATAGGCTGAGTGTGAAGTTGAGGGTGAGGGTTAGGGTTAGGGTGATGGTTAGGTTTACGTTTAGGGTTAGCATTAGGATGAGGTTTATGGTAAGGGTAAATGTGAGGTTTAGTCTGTGGGTGAGGATTAAGTTTAGGATGAGGGTAAGGGTTAGATTTAGGTTTAGGGTAAGGATGAGGGTTAGGGTTAGGATGAGTGTTAGATTGAGGATTAGGGTTAGGGTTAGTGTGAGGTTTAGGGTGAGTATGAGGGTTAGGGTTAGAGTGAGGGTGAGGGTTAGATTTAGTGTTAGGGTGAGGTTTAGGATTAGGGTGAGGGTTAGGGTTAGTGTGAGTGTTAGAGTTAGGTTTAGGGTTAGTGTTAGGGTGAGGGTAATTGTTAGGGTGAGCGTAATTGTTATGGTGAAGGTGAGGGTTTGTGTTAGGGTTAGGGTTAGGGTTACGGTTACAGTGAAGGTGAGGGTGAGAGTTAGGGTTAGGGTGAGAGTTAGGGTTAGGGTGAAGATTAGGTTGAGGTTAAGGGTTAGGATTACTGTTAGGGTTAGTGTTAGTGTGAGAGTTAGGGTGACGTTCAGGGGTAGGGTTAGGGTCAGGATTAGAGTTAGGGTGAGGGTGAGTGTGTGTGTTAGGGTTCGGTTTTGGGTTAGGGTTAGGTTTAGGATTAGGGTTATGATTAGGGTTATGGTGAGGGTGAGGTTCATGGTTAGACTTAGGGTTAGGGGGAAGGTTAGGGTTATTGTTAGTTTTATGGTTGGTTTTAGGGTTAGAGTTAGGGTTAGGGTGAGGCTGAGGGTGAGGGTTAGGGTTAGGGTTAGTGTTAGAGTTAGGGATAGGGTGAGGGTTAGGGTGAGGGTGATGGTTAAGCTTAGGGTTAGGATTAGGATTAGGATAAGGGTGAGTGTGAGGGTTAGGTTTAGGGATAGGGTTAGGCTTAGTGTTTTGCTGAGGGCGAGGGTGAGGGTGAGGATTTGGTTTAGGTTGAGTGATAGGATTAGGGATAGGGTGAGAGTTAGGGTTCGGTTTAAGTTTAGGTTTAGGCTGAGGGTTAGGGTTAGCGTTAGGTTGAGGTTTAGGGTTAGGTTTAGGATGAGGGTTAGGATGAGGCTTATGGTTTGGATTAGGGTTAGGGTGCGGGCTAGGGTGAGTATGAGGGTTAGGGTTAGGGTTAGGCTTAGGCTTAGGGTTAGGCTGAGGGTGAGGTTGGAGGTGAGAAATAGGTTTTGGGTGGTGGATAGGGTTAGGGTTAGGGTGAGGGTTAAGATGAGGATTAGAGTTAGGATTAGTTTTAGGTTTAGGTCTAGGGTGAGGGTGAGGTTTAGTGTTAGGATTAGGCTTAGGCTTAGGGTTAGGCTGATGGTTAGGGTAAGGTTGAGGGTTAATGTTTGGGTGATGGATAGGGTTAGGGTTAGGGTGAGTGTTATGATGAGCGTGACGGTAAGAGTAAATGTGAGGGTTAGGCTGAGGGTGAATGTTCCCATAAGGGTGATGGTTAGGATTAGGGTGAAGGTTAGGATAAGGGTTAGGTTGAGGGCTAGGGTGAGGGTGAGGGTTAGGATGAGGTTTAGGGTTAGGATTAGAGTGAGTTTTAGGGTTATGGTGAGGGTTAGTGTTAGGGTGAGTGTTAGGGTGATGGTTAGCGTTAGGGTTATCCTTAGGGTTAGGGTGAGGGTTAGGCTGAGGGTTAGGGTGAGGATTAGGGTGAGGGTTAGGGTGAGGGTGAAGGTTAGGGTTCTGGTGAGGGTTGGTGTTATTATTAGGGTTAGGGACAGGTTTAGGGTGACGGTGAGGTTTAGGGTGAGGGTTGGGGTGAGGGTTAGGGTTAGGGTTAAGGTGAGGGTTAGGATAAGGGGTAGGGTTAGGGTTAGGGTGAGGGTTAGATTGAGGATTAGGTTTAGGGTTAATATGAGGTTTAGGGTGAGGATGAGGTTTAGGGTTAGGTTGAGGATTAGGGTTAGAATTAGGGTTAGGGTGAGGGCTAGGGTGAGGTTTAGGTTTAGGGTTAGGGTTAGGGTAGGGTTTAAGGTTAGGGTGAGGGTGAGTTTAAGGTTTAGGGTGAGGGTTAGTGTGGGGGTGAGGGTTAGGGTTAGGGTTAGGGTTAGGGTGAGGGTAAGGTTGAGGGTTAAGGTGAGTGTTAGGGTGACGGTGAGGGTGAGGGTTAGGGTTGGGGTTAGGGTTAGAGTGAAGGTTAGGTTGAGGGGTAGTGTTAGGTTAAGGGTGAGGATTAGGGATAGTGTGAGTGTTAGGGTTTGAGTGAGGGTTAAGGTCAGGTGAGGTTTAAGGTTAGGGTGAGGGTTAGCATTAGGGTTATGGTCAGGTTTAATGTTAGGTTGGAAGTCAGGGTTAGGGTGAGTGTTAGGGTGAGTGTTAGGGTTAAGGTAAGTGATTGGGTTAGGGTTAGGGTGAGGGTTATGTTTAGGGTGATGTGTAGAATGAGGTTGAGGGTTATGGTGAGGGTGACAATGAAGGTTAAGGTATGGATGCGGGTTAGTGTTAGGGTAAGGGTTAATATTACGGTGAGGGTTAGGGTGACGGTGAGGGTAAGGGTTAGGTTTATGGTGAGGGTTAGGGTTAGAGTTAGGGTGAGGGGTAGGGTGAGGGGTAGGGAAAGAGTTAAGGTTACGGTTAGTGTGAGGGTTAGGGTTTGGGTAAGGATAAGGTAAGCGTGAGGGTTGGAGTGAGGGTGAGGTTTACGGTTACTGTTAGGGTGAGGTTTAGGCTTAGGGTTATGTTTATTTTGAGGGTGAGTGTTTGAGTTAGGATGAGTGTTTTTGAGAGTGTGAGAGTTAGGGTTTGGGTGAAGGTTAGGGTTAGGGTGAGTGTTAGGGTGATGGTGAGGTTGAGGGTTAGGGTTGGAATTAGGGTTAGAGTGAGAAGTAGGGTGAGGTTTGGGTTAGGGTTAGGGTGAGAGTTAGGTTTACTGTGAGGGTTAGGGTTAGGGTGAGGTTTAGGGTTACTTTTAGAGTTCAAGTTAGGATTAGGCTTAGTGTTAGGGTGAGGGTAAGTGTTAGGTTGAGGGTTAGGGTTAGACTGAGGGTTAGGGTTAATGTGAGGGTTAGGGTTAGGGTTAGGGTTAGGCTTAGGCATAGGTTTAGGCTGAGGGTGATGGTGAGGGTGAGGGTTAGTGTTATGGTGATAGATATGGTTAGGTTTAGGGTGAGGGTTAGGATGAGGGTTCGTGTTAGGGTGAGTTTTAGTATGAGCCTGAGGGTTACAGTAAGGGTGAGGGTTAGGTTTAGGTTGAGGGTTAGTGTAAGTTTTAGGGTTAGGGTTAGATTGAGGATTAGGTTTAGGGGTAGTGTGAGGTTTAGGGTGACGATGAGGGTTAGGGTGAGGTTTAGGGTTAGAATTAGGGTTAGGGTGAGGGCTAGCATGAGGCTGAGGGTTAGGGTTAGGGTTAAGTTTAGTTTGAGGGTTAGGGTGAGGGATAGGGTTAGGTTTAGGGTGAGGGTTAGGTTTAGGGTGAGGGTTACGGTTAGGGTGAGGGTGAGGGTGAGGGTAAGGGTTATTGTGAGGGTTAGGGTGAGGGTGAGGTTTAGGGTGAGGTTGAGCGTTAGGATTAGGTTTAGGGTTAGGGTGAAGTTTAGGATGAGGTTTAGGGTTAAGGTTAGGGTTAGGTTTATGGTGTCGGTAAGTGATAGCCTGAGGGTTAGGGTGAGTGTTACATTTAGCATTAGGGTTAGGGTGAGGGTTAGGTTTAGGTTTAGGGTGAGGTTGCAGGTGAGAGTGAGGTTTAAGGTCAGGATTAGGGTGTGGTTTAGGGTTAGGGTGAGGGTTAGGGTTAGGGTTAGTGTGAGGGAAGCGGTGAGGGTGACGATTAGGGTTAGAGTTACGGTGAGGGTTCAGTTAAGTTTGAGGTTTCGGGTGAGGATGAGGTTAAGGGTTAGGGTGAGGTGTTATTGTTAGGGTTAGGGTTAGGCTTACCGTTACTGTGAGGGTGAGTGTGGGGGTTAGGGCTAGGGTGACGTTTAGTGTTAGGGTTATGGTTAGAGTTAGGGTTAGTGTGAGGATGAGGTTTAGGGGTAGAGTTATGTTTAGGTTGGGGGTTAGTGTGAGGGTTAGGTTTAGAGAAAGGTTTATGGTGGGGGTGACGGTAAGGTTAAAGGTGAGAGTTAGGCCGAAGGTGAGGGTTACGGTAAGGGTGAGGGTTAGGGTTATGGTGAGGGTTAGGGAAAGTGTTATGGTGAGGGTGAGGGTTAGATTGAGTATTAATGTTAGGGTTAGTGTGAGGTTTAGGGTGAGGATGAGGGTTAGGGTTAGGGTGAGGGCGAGGTTGAGGGTGAGGGTTATTGTTAGTGTTAGGGTGTGGTTTAGGGTTAGGGTGATGGTTAGGGTTAGTGTGAGGTTTAGTGTTAGGGTTAGGTTTAGTGTTAGGTTGGAAGTTAGGGTTAGGGTGAGGGTTAGGGTGAGTGTTAGGGTTAAGTTAAGTGATAGGTTTAGGGTTAGGGTGAGGGTTATGTTTAGGGTCATGTGTAGAATGAGGGTGAGGCTTAGGGTGAGGGTGACAGTGAAGGTTAAGGTATTGATGAGGGTTAGTGTTAGGGTGAGGGTTAATGCTACAGTGAGTGTTAGGGTGAGGGTGAGGGTAAGGGTTAGGTTTATGGTGATGGTGAGGTTTAGAGGTATGGTGAGGGGTAGGGAAAGAGTTAAGGTTAGGGTTAGTGTGAGGGTTAGGGTTAGGGTGAAGAGAAGGTAAGCGTGAGGGTTGGAGTGAGGGTGAGGTTTAGGGTTACTGTTAGTGTGAGGGTTAGGGATACGGTTAGGGTGAGGGTTAGGCTTAGGGTTATGTTTATTTTGAGGGTGAGTGTTTGAGTTAGGATGAGTGTTCTTGAGAGTGTGAGAGTTAGGGTTTGGGTGAGGGTTAGGGTTAGGGTGAGTGTTAGGGTGACGTTGAGGGTGAGGTTAGGGTTGGGGTTAGGGTCAGAATGAGGGGTAGGGTGAGGTGTAGGGTTAGGGTTAGGGTGAGTGTTACGTTTACTGTGAGTGTTAGGGTTAGGGTGAGGTTTAGGGTTACTGTGAGGGTTCCAGTTAGGATTAGGCTTAGTGTTAGGGTGAGGGTAAGGGTTAGGTTGAGGGTTAGGGTTAGAGTGAGGGTTAGGGTTAATGTGAGGGTTAGGGTTAGGGTGAGGGTTAGGGTTAGGGTGATGCTTAGGGTGAGGTTGAGGGTTAGTGTGAGTGTGAGTGTGAAGGTTCGGATGAGTGTTTGGGTTAGGTTTAGGTAGAGGTTGAGGGTGAGGGTGAGGCTTAGGGTTAGTTTTAGGGTAAGGCTAAGTGTGAGGGTTAGGGATAGGCTTAGGCTTAGGCTAAGGGTGAGGGTGAGGGTTAGGGTTAGTGTTAGGTTTAGGGTTAGTGTTAGGGTTATGTTGAGGCTTAGGGTTAGGTTAGAGGTTACGGTTAGGGTGAGGGTTAGGGTTAGGGATAGGTTTAGGTTGAGGATGAGGGTGAGGGTTAGGGTTAGGATTAGGGTCAGGGTGAGTCTGAGGGTGAGGGTGAGTGTGAGGTTTAGGGTTAGGGTGAGGGTTAGGCTAAGGGTTAAGGTGAGCGTTAGGTTTAGGGTGATGTTTAGTTTGAGGGTGAGGGTTAGGGTGAGATTGAGTGTGAGGTTTAGGTTGAGGGTTTGGTTTAGGGTTAAGGTGAGGGTGAAGGTGAGGGTGAGGGTTAGGTTGAGGGTTAGGGTTAGGCTTAGGGTGAGGGTGATTGTGAGTTTTATGGTTAGGGTTATGGTTAGGCTTAGGTTTAAGCTGAGGTTGAGGTGAGTTTGAGGGTTAGGGTTAGGTTGACTGTGAGCATTAGGGTTAAGGTTAGGGATAGGATGAGGGCTAGATGAGGGTGAGGGTTAGGGTTAGGGTGAGTGTTAGGCTTAGGGTTAGGGTGAGGGTGAGGGTGGGGGTGAGTGTTAGGCTTAGGGTGATGGTTAGCATTAGGGTTAGGGGGAGGGTTAGGATGAGGTTTAGCAGAAGGATTAGGGTTTGGGTGAGGGCTAGGGTGACAGTGAGTGTTAGGGTTAGGCTTAGGCTTAGGCATAGGTTTAGGCTGAGGGTGATGGTGAGGGTGAGGGTTAGTGTTATGGTGATGGATATGGTTAGGTTTAGGGTGAGGGTTAGGATGAGGGTTCATGTTAGGGTGAGGGTTAGTATGAGCCTGAGGGTTACAGTAAGGGTGAGGGTTAGGTTTAGGTTGAGGGTTAGTGTAAGGGTTAGGGTTAGGGTTAGATTGAGGATTAGGGTTAGGGTTAGGGTGAGGGTTAGTGTTAGAATTAGGGTTAGGGTGAGGGTTAGGGTTAGGGTTAGGGTTAGGGTGATGTTTATGTTTATGGTGAGGGTTAGGTTTAGTGTGAGGGTTAGTGTTAGGGTGAGGGTAAATGTTAGGGTGAGGTTTAGCGTTAGGGTGAGGGTTATGGTTAGGGTGAGGTTTAGGGTTAGGGTTAGGGTTATTGTTAGGGTTAGGGTTAGGTTTATATTTATGGTGAGGTTGAGGGTGAGGGTGAGGTTTAGGGTTAGGGTTAGGGTGAGATTTAGGGTTAGGGTTAGGGTTAGATTTAGGGTTAGGGTGAAGTTGAGGTTTAGGGTTAGATTTAGGGTTAGGGTGAGGGTTAGGGTGAGTGTTAGGGTTAGGGTTAGTGTTAGGGTTAGGCTTAGGGTGAGGGTTAGGGTGAGGGTTAGGTGGACGGATAGGGTAAGTTTAGGATTAGGGTTAAGGTGAGGGTGAGTGTGAGGGTTAGGGTTAGTGCTAAGTTTAGGCTTAGAATTAAGCTGAGGGTGATGGTGAAGATGAGGGTTAGGGTTAGGGTGAGGGTTAGGGTTAGGTTTAGGGTTAGAGTTAGCCTTAAGGTGAGGTTTATGGTTAGGTTTAGGGTTCTGGTAACGGTGAGGGTTAGAGTTAGCATCAGGGTTAGGGTGAGGTTTTGGGTTATGGTTAGGGTGAGTGTTGGGGTTAATGTGAGGTTTAGGGTTATGGTTAGGGTTAGGGTGAGGGTTAGGTGGAGGGTTGGGGTTTGGGTTAGGATTAGGCTGAGGGTGAGGATTAGGGTGAGATTTAGGTTAGGCTTAGTGTTAGGAGTAAGATGAGGTTAAGGGTTAGGGTGAGGGTTGGGCTTAGGGTTAGGGTGAGAGTTAAGATGAGGGTTAGGGTTTCAGTGAGGGTGAGGGTTAATGTTAGCGTTACGGTTAGGGTTAGGATTAGGGTTAGGGAGTGGGTGATGGTTAGGATTACGGTTAGGGTTGTTGTAAGTGTTATGGTTACTGTTACATTTCCAGTGAGGGTGAGGCTGAGGGTGAAGGTTAGGGTTAGGGTTAGGGTTAGTTTTAGGGTTAGGGTTAGTTTTAGGGTTAGGATTAGTGTTAATGTTAGGGTTAGGGTTTGACTTTCGGTTTGGGTGAGGGTGAGGGTGAGGGTGAGGGTTAATTTTAGGGTTAGGGTGAGGTTGAGGCTTAGGGTTAGGATTAGGGATAGGGTCAGGGTGAGGTTTAGGGTTAGATTTAGGTTGAGGGGGAGGGTTAGGGTGAGGGTCAGGGTTAGGGTGAGTGTTAGGGTTAGCATTAGGTATAGGGTGAGGGTTAGGTTGAGGTTTAGGGTTAGGTTTGGGATTAGGTTAGGGTGAGGGTGAGTGTGAGGTTTAGGGTTAGGATTAGGCTTAGGCTTAGGGTTAGGCTGAGGGTGAGGGTGGATATGAGTATTAGGCTTTTTGTGATGTTTATCCTTAGGGTTAGTGTGAGGGTTAGCATGAGGGTTAGGGATAGGATTAGGGTTAGGGTGAGGGCTAGGGTGAGGGTGAGGGTTACGGTTAGTGTTAGGTTTAGGCATAGGTTTAGGCTGAGGGTGATGGTGAGGTTGAGGGTTAGGGTTATGGTGATGGATATTTTTATTGTTAGGGGGAGGTTTAGGATGAGGGTTCGTGTTAGGGTGAGGGTTAGTATGAGCGTGATGGTAAGATTAAAGTTGAGGGTTAGACTGAACGTGAGGGTTACAGTAAGGGTGAGGGTTAGTGTTAGGGTGAGGGTTAGGGTAAGTGTTAAGGTTAGGGTTAGATTGAGGATTAGGGTTAGGGTTAGTGTGAGGATGAGGGTTAGGGTTAGAATTAGGGTTAGGGTGAGGGCTAGCATGAGGGTGAGGGTTAGGGTTAGGGCTAAGTTTAGGGTGAGGGTTAGGGTGAGGTGTAGGGTTAGGTTTAGGGTGAGGGTTAGGTTTAGTGTGAGGGTTATGGTTAGGGTGAGGGTGAGGGTGAGGGTAAGGGTTATGGTGAGGGTTAGGTTGAGGGTGGGGGTTAGGGTTATGATTAGGTTTAGGGTTAGGGTGAGGTTTAGGGTGAGGTTGAGGGTTCAGGTTCGGGTTAGGTTTGTGGTGTGGGTGATAGCATGAGGGTTAGGGTGAGTGTTAGAGTTTGCATTAGGATTAGGGTGAGGGTTAAGTTTAGTGTTTGGGTGAGGGTGAGGGTGAGAGTTTGGTTTAAGTTGAGGATTAGAGTGAGTTTTAGGGTTAGGGTGAGTGTTAGGGTTAGAGTTAGCGTGAGGGTGACGGTGAGGGTGACGGTTAGGGTTAGAGTTATGGTGAGGGTTCGATTAAGTGTGAGGTTTAGGGTGAGTATGAGGTTAAGGGTTAGTGTGAGGGTTAGGCTGCGTGTGAGGGTTAGGGTTAGGGTTTGGTTTAGGGTGAGGTTTAGATTTAGGGTTAGGGTTTGGGTTATGCTTAGGGTTAGTTTGAGGGTTATGCTGAGGGTTAGGATTAGGATTCGTGTGAGGGTTAGGTTGAGGGTTAGGGTGAGGTTGAGGGTTAGTATTAGGGTGAGGGTTACGGTTATTATTAGGGTTAGGGTTAGGTTTAGGGTGACGGTGAGGTTTAGGGTGAGGGTTAGAGTTAGGGTTAATGTGAGGATTAGGATAAGGGGTAGGGTTATGGATAGGTTTAGGGTTAGGATTAATGTGAGGTTAAGAATTAGGGTGTGGGTGAGGTTTAGGGTTAGGAATAGTGATAGGGTTGATGTTACGCTGAGGGTGAGGGTGAGGGTGAGGGTGAGAGTTTTGTTTAGGGTTGGGTGAGGGCTATGGTTTGGGTTAGGGTATGGGTGAGGATTAGTGTGAGGGTGATTGTAAGGATAAAATTGAGGGTTAGACTGAGGATGAGAGTTAAGATAAGGGTGAGGGATAGGGTTAGGGTGAGGGTTAGGTTAAGGGTTAGGGATAGGGTGAGGGTTAGATTGAGGATTAGGTTAGGGTTAGTGTGAGGTTTGGGGTGAGGATGAGGGTTATGATTAGGTTGAGGGTTAGGTTTAGAATTAAGGTTACAGTGAGGGCTTGGGTGAGGGTGAAGTTTAGCTTTAGGGTTAGGGTGAGGTTTAGGGTTAAGGTGAGAGAGGGTTAGTGTGAGGGTTAGTGTTAGAGTTAGGGTTAGTGTTAGGGTGAGGGGAAGTGTTAGGGTGAGGGTTAGTGTTAGGGATAGGTTATGCTTAGGGTTAAGGTTAGGGTGAGGGTGATTGTGTGGGTTAGGGTTAGGTTTAGGTTTAGGGTTAGGGTTATGCTGAGGGTGAGGTTGAGCTTGAGGATTAGGGTTAGGGTGATGTTTAGGATTAGGGTTAGGGTGAGGGTTAGTATGAGGGTTAGGATGAAGGTGAGGTTTAGGGTTAGGTTTAGGGTGAGGTTTAGGGTTAGGGTTAGGGTTAGGTTGAGGTTGAGGTTTAGGTTTAGAGTTAGGGTTAGGGTGATGGTTAGTGTTAGGGTTAGTGTTAGGTTTAGGGTTTGGGTGAGTGTTAGGGTTAGGGTTAGGGTTAGGGTTATGGTGAGGGTGAGGTTTAGGGTTATAGTAAGTCTTAGGGTTAGTATGAGGGTTAGTGTTAGGGTGAGGGTAAGTGTTAGGGTGAGGGTTAGGATTAGGTTTAGGGTTAGGGTGAGGTTTAGGGTGAGGGTGAGTTTTAAGGTTAGGGATAGGTTTGTGGTGTGGGTAAGTGATAGCATGAGGGTTAGGGTGAGGGTTAGAATTAGCATTAGGGCTAGGGTGAGGGTGAGGGTGAGGATGCAGGTGAGAGTGAGGGTTAGGGTGAGGATTAGGGTGAGGTTTAGGGTTAGGGTGAGGGTGAGGGTTAGGGTGTGTGTTAGGATTAGGGTTATCCTTAGGGTTAGGGTGAGGGTTAGGCTGAGGTTTAGGCTGAGGTTTAGGCTTAGGATTAGGGTGAGGGTTAGGGTGAGGGTGAAGGTTAGAATTCTGGTGAGGTTTAGGATTATTATTAGGGTTAGAGTCAGCTTTAGGTTGACGGGGAGGTTTAGGCTGAGGGTTGGGGTGAGGTTTAGGGTTAGGGTTAAGATGAGTGTTAGTATAAGGGGTAGGGTTAAGGTTATGGTGAGGGTTAGGTTTAGTGTGAGAGTTAGATTTAGGGTTAGGGTTAGGATTAGTGTGAGGGTAAGAATTAGGGTGATGGTTAGGGTGAGGGTGAGGTTTAGGGTTAGGAATAGTGATAGGGTTAGTGTTAGGCTGAGGGTGAGGGTGAAGGTGAGGGTGAGGGTTAGGGTTAGGTTTAGGGTGAGGGCTAGGGTGCGGGTTAGGGATAGGGTGAGTGTTAGGGTGAGGGTGATGGTAAGGGTAAAGGTGAGGGTTAGGCTGAGGTTGAGGTTTAATATAAGCGTGAGTTTTAGTGTTAGGGTGAGGGTTAGGGTAAGGGTTCGGGTTAGAGTTAGGGTGAGGGTTAGACTGATTATTAGGGTTAGGGTTAATGTGAGGATGAGGGTTATGGTTAGGGTGAGGGTGAGGGTTACTATTAGGGTTAGGGTGAGGGCTAGGGTGAGGGTGAGGGTTAGAGATAGAGTAAGGGTTAGGGCTAGGTTTAGGATTAGGTTGAGGGTTAGGGTTAGAATTAGGGTTAGGGTGAGGGCTACGGTGAGGTTTAGGGTTAGGTTTAGGGTTAGGGTGAGGTTTAGGTTTAGGGCGAGGGTGAGGTTAAGGTTTAGGATGAGGGTTAGGTTGAGGGTTAGGCTTAGGGTTAGGGTTAGGGTGAGGATAAGGTTGAGGATTAGGCTGAGTGTTAGGGTGACGGTGAGGGTGAGGGTGAGGGTTGGGGTTAGGGTTAGAGTGAGTGTTAGGGTGAGGGGTAGAGTTAGGGTTAATGTGTGGATTAGGGTTACTGTGAGGGATAGGTTTAGAGTGAGGATAAAGGTTAGGGTGAGGGTTAGGGTAGGGTGAGGGTTAGCGTTAGGGTTAGGGTGAGGGTTAATGTTAGGTTGGAGGTTAGGGTTAGGTTGAGGGTTAGGGTGAGTGTCAGGTTTCGTGTGAGTGATAGGGTTAGGGTTAGAGTGAGGGTTATGGTTAGGGTGATGTGTAGAATGAGGGTTAGGGTTAGGGTGAGATTTAAGGTAAGGGTAAGGTTTAGGTTGAGGGTGAGGGTAAGGGTTAGGATTAGGGTGAGGGTTAGTGTTAGGGTTACGGTTAGAGTTAGGGAGAGGGGTAGGGTGAGGAGTAGGGTTAAAGTTAAGTTTAGGGTTAGTGTGAGGGTTAGGTTTAGGGTGAGGATTAGCTAAGGGTGAGGGTTGGGGTGAGGGTGAGTGTTAGAGTGAGGATGAGGGTTCTGGAGAGTGTGAGGGTTAGGGTTTGGGTGATGGTTAGGGTTAGTGTGAGTGTTAGGGTGATGGTGAGGGTGAGTGTTAGGGTTGGGATTAGAGTTACAATGAGGGGTAGGGTGAGGGGTAGGGTTAGGTTTAGGGTGAGAGTTAGGGTTACTGTGAGGGTTAGCGTTAAGATGAGTTTTAGGGTTACTGTGAGGGTTCAAGTTAGGGTTAGGCTTAGTGTTAGGGTGAGGGTAAGGGTTGGGTTGAGGGTTAGGGTTAGGTTGAAGGTTAGGGTTAATGTGAGTGTTAGGTTTAGGGTGAGGTTAGGGTGAGGGTTAGTGTTAGGGTGATGTTTAGGGTGAGGGTGAGGTTTAGGGTGAGGGTGAAGGTGAAGGTTGGGTTGAGTGTTTGGGTTAGGGTTAGGATGGGGTTGAGGGTGAGGGTGAGGCTTAGGGTAAGGTTGTGTGTGAGGGTTACGTATAAGGTTAGTCTTAGGCTGAGGGTGAGGGTGAGGCTGAGGTTTAGGGTTAGGGTTATGGTTATGGTGAAGGTTAGGGTTAGGTTGGAGGTTACGGTTAGGGTGAGGGTTAGGGTTAGGGATAGGTTTAGTTTGAGGGTGAGGATGAGGGTTAGGGTTAGGATTAGGGTTAAGGTGAGCCTGAGGTTGAGGGTTAAGTTGAGGGTTAGTGTTACGGTAGGGTTAGGCTAAGGGTTAGAGTGAGGTTTAGGTTTAGGGTGATGTTTAGGTTGAGGGTGAGGGTTAGGGTGAGGTTGAGGGTGAGGTTTCGGTTGAGGGTTTGGGTTAGGGTGGTGAGGGTGAAGGTGAGCGTGAGGGTTAGGTTTAGAGTTAGGGTTAGGCTTAGGGTGAGGGTGATTGTGAGGATTAGGGTTAGGGTTATTTTTAGGCTTAGGTTAAAGCTGAGGGTGAGTGTGAGTGTTAGGGTTAGGGTGAGTGTTAGCGTTAGGGTTAGGGTTAGGGATAGGCTGAGGGTTAGATGAGGGTGAGGCTTAGGGTTAGGGCGAGTGTTAGGCTTAGGGTTAGTGTGAGGGTTAGGGATAGTTTGATGGTTAGGGTGAGGTTTAGAGTAAGGGTGAGGGTGAGGGTGAGCGTGACTGTTAGGGTGCAGGTGAGGTTTAGGGTTAGGTTTAGGGTTAGGGTGAGGGTTTAGTGTTAGTGTTAGGATGATGGTTAGGATGAGAGGTAGGGTTAGGGTTAGGGTGAGCTTCAGGGTTAGATTAAGGGTTACCGTTAGGGTTAGGGTTAGGGGGAGGTTTAATGTGAGGGTTAGGGTTAGGTTTAGTGTTAAGGTGAGGGTTAGGGTGAGGGTAAGTTTTAGGGTGAGGGTTAGGGTGAGTGTGAGGTTAGGGTTAGGTTATGGAGTGGTTTAGGGTTAGATTTAGGATGAAGTTGAGGGTGAGAGTGTGGGTTAGGGATTAGTTTTAGGGTTAGGGTTAGTGTTATTGTTAGGGTTAGGGTTACGATTACAGTGAGGTTGCTGGTGAGGTGAGGTTTAGCGTTAGGGTTAGCGTTAGGGTGAGGGTTAGGGTGAGGGTAAGTGTTGGGGTGTGAGTTAGGGTTAGGTGAGGTTAAGGGTTAGGGTTAGGGTTAGGTTGAGGGTTAAGGTTAGCATTAGGTTTACCTTGAGGACTAGGGTGAGGGATAGGGTTAGGTTAGGGTGAGGGTTAGGGTTAGGGTGAGCATTAGGGTGAGGGTAAGAATAAGGGTAAGGGTGAGGGTTAGGGTTAGTTTGAGGGTTACAGTAAGAGTGAAGGTTATGATGAGGGTGAGGTTTAGGTTGAGGTTTAGGATTAGGGTGAGGGTGAGATTGAGGGTTAGGGTGAGGGTAAGGGTTAGGGTTAGGGTGAGGGTAAGATAAGGTTGAGGGTTAGGGTTAGGTTTAGGGTGAGGGTTAGAGTGAGTGTGAGGTTTAGGGTTAGGGTTAGTGTTAGGGTGAGGGTAAGTGTTAGGGTTTTGTATAGGTTTACGTTGAGGGTGAAGGATAGGTTTCGGGTGAGGGTTAGGGTTAGGGTTAGGGTGAGGGTGAGGGTTAGTATAAAGTTTAGGGTTAGGGTTATTTTTAGGTTTAGGTTTAGGTTTATGATTACGTTGACGGTGAGGGTTATGGTTAGGGTGAGGTTTAGGATTAGGGTTAGTTTTAGGGTTAGGGTTAGCATGAGGTTTAGGGTAAGTGGTAGGGTTAAGGTTAGGGTGAGGGTAAGGGTTAGTTTGAGGGTTACGGTTAGAGATAGGGTGAGGGTTAGGATGAGGGTAGGGTGAGGGTAAGTTTTAGGGTGAGGGTTAGAGTGAGTGTGAGGTTTAGGGTTATGGTTAGTGTTAGGGTGAGGGTAAATGTTACGGTTAGGTTTAGGTTTACGGTGAGGGTGAGGGTTAGGTTTAGGGTGAGGGTTAGTGTTAGGTTAGGGTTAAGGTGAGGGTGAGGGTTAGGATAAAGTTTAGGGTTAGGGTTATTTTTAGAATTATGTTTATGTTTATGGTTATGTTGAGGGTGAGGGTTAAGGTTATGGTGAGGTTTAGCATTAGGGTTAGGTTTAGGGTTAGGGTTAGGATGAGGTTTAGGATGAGTGGTAGTGTTAAGGTTAGGGGGAGGGTTAGGGTTAGGGTTAGGGTTAGGTTGAGGGTTAGGATTAGTGTTAGAGTTAGGGTTAGGGTAAGGATGAGGGTTTCGGGTTAGGGTTAGGGTTAGGGTTAGTTTGAGGATTTCGGTGAGGGTTATGATTAGGGTTAGGGTAAGGGTTAGCGTTAGGGTGAGGGTTATGGTTAGCATTAGTGTTAGAGTTAGTGTTAAGTTTAGGGTGAGGGTTATGGTGAGGGTGAGGTTTAGGGTTAGGTTTAGGTTTATCATGTGGGTGAGTGACAGTGTGAGGGTTAAGGTGAGTGTTAGAGTTAGCATTAGGGTTAGGGTGAAGGTTATGGTGAGGGTTAGGTTTAGTGTGAGTGTTAGGTTTAGGGTTAGGTTTAGGATTAGTGTGAAGGTAAGAATTAGGGTGATGGTTAGGGTGAGGGTGAGGTTTAGTGTTAGGATTTGGGTTATCGTTAGTGTTACGCTGAGGGTGATGGTGAGGGTGAGGGTGAGGGTGAGTTTTAGGGTTAGGGTTAGGGTGAGGGCGAGGATGAGGGTTAAGGTTAGGGTGAGGTATAGGGTTAGGGTGAGGGTTAAGTTTAGAGTTATGGTTAGGTTTAGGGTGAGTTTGAGGGTGGTATGAGGGTGAGGTTTAGGGTGAGGGTTAGGGTTAGGGTTAAAATTAGGGTGAGGTTTAGGGTTACTGGTAGTGTTACGGTTATGGTTAGTATTAGGGTTAATGTGTGGGTTAGGGTTAGGGTGAGGATAAAGTAAGGGTTAGGGTTAGGGTGAGGGTGAGGTTTATGGTTACTGTTTGAGTGAGGGTTAGGGTTTGGTTTAGTGTTAAGGTAAGGTTGAGGGTGAGGGTTAGGGTTAGGCTTATGGTTAAGGAGAGGGTGAGGGTGAGTGTGAGGTTTAAGGTTAGGTTTAGGGTTAGGGTGAATGTTAGGGTTAGAGTGGAGGTTAGGATTAGGGTTAGGGTGAGGGTTAGGTTTTGGGTTAGGCTGAAGGTTAAGGTTAAGATTAGGGTGAGGTTTAGGGTGAGGGTTAGGGGGAGGGGGAGGGTTAGGTTTAGAGTGAGACTTAGGGTTAGGATTAGGGTTAGGGTCATAGTTAGGGTGACTGTGAGGTTTAGGGTGAAGTTTAGAGTGAGGGTTATGTTTAGGGTGAAGGTGAGGGCTAGGGTAAGGGGTAGGGTTACGGTTAGGGTGAGGTTTAGGTTTAGTGTGAGAGTAAAGGTTAGGGTTAGGGTTAGGATTAGAGTGAGGGAAAGAATTAGGGTGATGGTTAGGGTGATGGTGAGGTTTAGGTTTAGGAATAGGGATAGGGTTAATGTTACACTGAGGGTGAGGATGAGGGTGAGGGTGAGCGTTAGGTTTAGGGTTAGGGTGAGGGCTAGGGTGAGGGTTATTAACGGTTAGGGTGAGGGCTAGGGTTAGGGTGAGGGTAAGGGTTAGGTTTAGTTTGAGGGTGGTGTGAGGGTGAGGTTTAGGGTGAGGCTTTGGGTTAGGGTGAGGGCTAGGTTGAGAGTGAACTTTAGGGTTATGATGAGGGTTAGCGTTAGGTTTAGGGTGAGGGTTAGGTTTAGTGTGAGGTTTACGGTTAAGGTTAGGTTGAGGTTGCGGGTAAGGGTTATGGTGAGGTTTCGGGTGAAGGTGAAGTTTAGGGTTATGACGAGAGATAGGGTTAGGTTTAGGCTGAGGGTGAGAGTGAGGGTGCGGGTGAGGTTTAGGGTTAGGGTTAGGGTTAGGGTGAGGGTGAGGGCTAGGGTGAGGGTCAGGGTTAGGGTGAAGGTGAGGTTGAGGATGAGGCTGAGCGTTAGGGTGAGGGTGAGGGTTTGGTTTAGGGTTAGGCTTAGGGTGAGGTTGAGGTTTAAGATTAGGTTTAGGGTTATTGTTAGGGTTAGAGTGAGGGTTACAGTTCAGTTTAGGGTGAGGGTGAACGTTAGGGTTATGGTTAGGGTTAGGGTGAGGTTTAGGTTTAGGGTTAGGGTTAGTGTTAAGATGAAGTTTATGGTGAGTGGTAGGGTTAGGGTTAAGGTGAGGGTTAGGGTTAGTGTGACGGTTAGAGTGAGGGTTAGGGTTAGGGTTAAGGTGAGGGTTAGGTTGAGCGTTAGGGTTTTGGTTAGTGTTAAGGTGAGGGTGAGGGTTAGGATGAGGTTTAGGGTAAGGGTGAGGGTTAGGGTTAGGGTGGAGTTTAGGATTAAGGTTAGGGTTATGGTTAGGTTGAGAGTTAGGTTTAGGGTTAGGGTTAGGTTTACGCTGAGGGTGAGGGTTAGGGTTATGGTGAGGGTTTGGTTTAGAGTAAGGGTTAAGGTGAGGGTGAGTTTTAGGATTAGGATTAGGGTTAGGGTTAGGGTGAGGGTGAGGGTTACGGTTAGGGTTAGTGTTATAGTGAGGGTGAGGGTTAGGTTTAGGGTGAGGTTTAGGGTTAGGGTTAGGGTTAAGGTGTGGGTTTGTGTTAGGATTAGAGTTAGGGTCAGGGTTATTGTTAGGGTTAGGGTTAGTGTTAGGGTTAGGTTTAGGGTGAGGGTGAGGGTTACCATTAGGTTTAGGTATAGTGTTAGGGTTAGGATTAGCGTGAGGGTGAGGGTGTGGGTTAGGGTTAGGGTTAATGTGAGGGTGAGGGTTAGTGTGAGGGTTAGGGTTAGGGTGAGGGTGAGGGTGAGGTTGAGGGTGAGTGTTAGGGTTAGTATGAGGTTTAGGGTTAGGGTTAAGGTTAGGCTTAGGTTGAGGGTTTGGCTTAGGTTTAGGGTTAGGTTGAGGGTTAGGCTGAGGGGTATGGTTAGGTTTAGGGTGAGGATTAGGTTTAGTGTGAAGGTTAGGCTTAGGGTTAGGGTGAGGTTAAGGATTAGGCGGAGTGTTAGTGTCAGGGTTAACGTTAGGTTTAGGTTTAGGGTGAGGCTTAGGGTTAGGGTTAGGGTTACTGTGATGGTGAGGGCTAGGTTTAGGGTGAGGGTTAGGGTTAGGGTTAGGCTTAGGCATATGGTTAGGATTAGGGTGATGCTGAGGGTGGGACTTAAGGTTATGGTGATGGATAGGGTTAGGGTTAGGGTGAGGGTTAGGATGAGGGTTCGGTTTAGGGTGAGGTTTAGGATGAGAGTGACGGTAAGAGCAAAGGTGAGGGTGAGACTGAGGGTGAGGGTTATGGTAAGGGTTAGGCTTAGGGCTAGGGTGAGTGTTAGGGTAAGGGTTAGGGTTAGGGTTAGATTGAGGATTAGGTTTAGGGATAGTGTGAGGTTTAGATTGAGAATGAGGGTTAGGGTTAGAATTAGGGTTAGGGTGAGGGCTAGCGTGAGGGTGAGGGTTAGGGTTAGGGTTAAGTTTAAGATGAGTGTTAAGGTGAAGAGTAGGGTTAGGATTAGGGTTAGTGTTAGTGTTATTGTTTGAGTTAGGGTTACGGTTACGGTGAGGGTGAGGATGAGGGTTAGGGTTAGGGTTAGGGTGAGGTTTTTAATGTTAGGGTTAGGGTTAGAATTAGGGTTAGGCTGATGGTTAGGGTTAGGGTTAAGGGGAGGGATAGGATGAGGATTAGGAATATGGTTAGGGTAAGGGCTAGGTTGAGGGTGAGGTTTAGGGTTAGGGTTAGGGTGAGGTTTAGGGTTAAGTTTAGGGTTTGGGTTAGGGTGAGAGTAAGGTTTAGTGTTAGAGTTAGTTTTAGCATGAGGCTGAGGGTGAGGGTTAGGGTTAAGGTTAGTGTTAGGGTTAGGGTGAGGGTGAGGTTTAGGGTGAGGTTGAGTTTTAGGCTTAGGGTTAGGATTAGGATTATGGTAAAGGTTAGGATGAGTGTGAGGGTTAGGGTTAGGGTTAGGCTTAGGCTTAGGATTAGACTGAGGGTGAAGGTGAGTTTGTAGTTTGGGGTTAGGGTGAGTGTTAGGGTTAGGCTTAGGGTTAGGATTAGGATTAGGGTAAGGGTTATGGTGAGCGTGAGGTTTAGTTTTAGAATTAAGTTAAGGGGGAGGCTGAGGTTGAAGGTGAGGGTTAGGGTTAGTGTTAGGGTAAGGTTTAGGGTTAGGGTTAGGGTGAGGGTTAGGATGAGGGTTAGGATTACGGTCAGGGTGAGGGTTAGGGGTAGAGTGAAGGATAGGGTTAGGATTAGGGTTAGGGTGAGTGTTAGGGTTAGTGTTAGGGTGAGGTTTAGGATGAGGGTTAGGATTAGGGTTAGGGTGAGGCCTAGAGTGAGGGTGAGGTTTAGTGTTAGGGTTATTGTGAGGTTTAGGGTTAGGGATAGGGTTAGGGTGAGGGTGAGATTTAAGGTTAGAGTTAGGGTAAGGGTGAGGCTGAGGTTGAGGGTTAGGGTTAAGGTTAGTGTTATTGCTAGGGTAAGGGTGAGGTTTAGGGTGATGGTGAGGGTTATGCTTAGGGTTAGGATTAGGATTAGGGTAAGGGTTAGGGTGAATGTGAGGGTTAGGGTTAGGGTTAGGGTTCAGCTTATGGTTAGGCTGAGGGTGAGGGTTAGGGTTAGGGTGAGGGTAAGTGATAGGGTTAGTGTGAGAGTTAGGGTTCTGTTAAGTTTAGGGTTAGGGTGAAAGTTACGGTTAGGTTTACGGTGAGCGTGAGCGTTAGGGTTAGGTTGAGGTTTAGCGTTAGGGTTAGGGTGAGGGTTAGGATGAGGATTAGGTTTAAGATTAGGGTTAGGGTGAGTGCTAGGGTGAGGATTAGGTTTAGTGTTAGGGTAAGGTTTAGGGTTAGGTTTAGGGTTAGGGTGAGGGTTAGGATGAGGGTTAGGGTTATAGTGAGGTTGAGGGTTACATTAAGGTGAGGGTTAGGATTAGGGTTAGGGTGAGGGTGAGTGTTAGCATTAGGGTTAGGGTTAGGTTTAGGGTTAGGATTAGTGTTATTTTTAGGGTAAGCGTTTGAGTTATGGTGACGGTGACGGTGAGGGTGAGGGTTAGGGTTAGGGTTAGGGTGAGGTTTAGGGTTAGGGTTAGGTTTAGGGTTAGGGTGAGGGTGAGGTTAAGGGTTATATTTAGGGTTTGTTGGAGGGTTAGGTCGAGGGTTGGGGTTTGGATTAATGTTAGTGTTAGGCTTAAGTTGAGGGTTAGGTTGAGGGTGATGGTTAGGGTTAGGGTTAGGATTAGGATTAGGGTAAGTGTTAGGGTGAGTGAGAGGGTTAAGGTTAGGATTAGGATTAGGTTAAGTCTTCGGCTGAGGATGAGGGTGAGGGTGAGGGTTAGGGTTAGAGTATGGTTTAGGTTTATGGTTAGGTTGATTGTGAGGGTTAGGGTTAGGGATAGGATTAGGGTTAGGCTGAGGCTGATGGTGTGGGTGAGGGTTCGGTTTAGGGTGAGCGTTATCGTTAGGGTTATGGGGAGAGTTAGGATGATGGTTAGGGTTAGGATTAGGGTTAGGGTGAGGGCTAGGTGAGGGTGAGGTTTCGGGTTAGGGATAGGGTGAGGTTTTGGGTTAGGGTTAGGGTGAGGTTGAGGTTTAGGTTTAGAGTTAGGTTTAAGGTGAGGCTGAGTGTGAGGCTTAGAGTTAGGGTTAGGATTAGGATTAGGGTAAGGGTTAGGGTGAGTGTGAGGGTTAGGGTTAGGTTTAGCGTTCGGCTTAGGGTTACACTGAGGGTGAGGATGAGGGTAAGGGTTAGTGTTTGAGTGAGGGTTAGGGTTACATTTAGGGTGAGAGTTAGGGTTCAAGTTAAGTTTAAGGTTAGGGTGAGGGTTAGGGTTAGGGTTACATTTTGCTTTAGGGTTAGGGTTAGGTTGAGGGTTAGGGTTAGGTTTAGGGTTAGGGTGAGGTTTAGGGTTAGGTTTAGGGTGAGGATTAGGATGAGTGTTAGGGTTACAGTAAGGGTAATGGTTAGGGTTAAAGTGAGGGTTAGGGTTAGGATTAGAGTTAGGGTGACGGTGAGGTTTAGTATGTGGATTAGGGTTAATGTTATTGTTAGGGTTATGGTACCGGTTAAGGTGAGGGTGAGTGTGAGTGTTAGGATTAAGGTTAGGGTTAATGTTATTGTTAGCGTTAGGGTTACAGTTATGGTGAGGGTGAGGATGAGGGTTAAGGTTAGGGTTAGAGTGAGGTTTTTAGTGTTAGGGTTAGGGTTAGAATTAGGGTTAGAGTGAGGGTTAGCGTTAGGGTTAGGGGGAGGGTAAGGATGAGGATTAGGGATAGGATTAGTGTTAGGGTAAGGGCTAGGGTGAGGGTGAGGTTTAGGTTTAGGGTTAGGGTGAGGTTTAGGGTTATGTTTAGGGTTTGGGTTAGGGTGAGGTTAAGGTTTAGTTTTAGTTAGGGTTAGGGTGAGGCTGAGGGTGAGGGTAAGGGTTAGTGTTAGTGTAAGGTTAGGGTGAGAGTGAGGGTGAGGGAGAGGGTTAGGGTGAGGGTAAGGGTTAGGCTTAGGATTAGGATTAGGATTAAGGTAAAGGTTAGGGTGAGTGTGAGGGTTAGTGTTAGGGTTAGGCTTAGGCTTAGGATTAGACTGATGGTGAAGGTGAGGGTGAAGTTTAGGGTTAGGGTGAATGTTATGCTTAGGCTTAAGGTTTAGTTTTAGTTAGGGTTAGGGTGAGGCTCAGGGTGAGGCTTAGGGTTAGTGTTAGTGTTAGGTTAGGGTGAGAGTGAGGGTGAGGGAGAGGGTTAGGGTGAGGGTGAGGGTTAGGCTTAGAATTAGGATTAGGATTACGGTAAAGGTTAAGGTGAGTGTGAGGGTTAGTGTTAGTTTTAGGCTTAGGCTTAGGATTAGACTGATGGTGAAGGTTAGGGTTAAGGTTAGGATTAGAGTTATGGTGAGGGTGAGGTGAGGGTTAGGGTTAGGGTGAGGGTTGGGGTCAGGGTTAGAGTGAGGGGTAGGGTGAAGGGTAGGTTTAGAGTGAGGGTGTGTTTGAGGGTTAGGGTTAGTGTTAGGGTAAGGTTTAGGGTTAGGGTTAGGGTTATGGTTAGGGTTAGGCTTAGGGTGAGTGTGAGGGTTAGGGTTTGAGTAAGGATTAGGCTTAGAGTTCGGCTGAGGGTGAGGGTGAATGAGAGTTTTAGGGTTAGAGTGAGGTTTAGGTTTAGGGTTAGTGTGAGTGTTAGGGTTAGGGATAGGATTAGAGTTAGTCTGAGGGTAATGGTGTGGGTGAGGATTAGGTTTAGGGTGAGGGTTAGGGTTAAGGTTATGGGGAGGGTTAAGATGAGGGTTAGTGTTAGGATTAGGGTTAGGGTGAGGGCTAGGGTGAGAGTGAGGTTTAGGCTTAGGGTTAGGGTGAGGTTTAGGATTAGGTTTAGGGGAGGTTGAGGTATAGGTTTAGAGTTAGGGTTAAGGTGAGGCTGAGGGTGAGGGTTAGAGTAAGGGTTAGGCTTAGGATTAGGGTAAGGGTTAGGGTGAGTGTGAGGGTTAGGGTTAAGATTAGGGCTTGGCTTAGGGTTACACTGAAGGTGAGGGTGAGGTTGTGAGTTAGGGTTTGGGTGAGGGTTAGGGTTAGTTTTATGGTGAGAGTTAGGGTTCAGTTTAAGTTTAGTGTTAGGGTGAGGTATAGGGTTAGGTTTAGGTTGAGGTTTAGGGTTAGGGTTAGGTTGAGGGTTAGGGTTAGGTTTAGGGTTATGGTGAGGTTTAGGATTAGGGTTAGGGTGAGGGTTAGGGTTAGGGTGAGGGTTAGGATTGGAGTTAGGGTGAGGACTAGGGTGAGGGTGAGGGTTAGGGTTAGTTATAGGGTGAGGTTTCAGGTTAGGTTTAGGTTTAGCATGAGGGTTCGGATGAGGGTTAGGGTTACGGTAAGGGTTATGGTTAGAGTTAAGTTGAGGGTTAGGGTTAGGATTAGGTTTAGGGTGAGAGTGAGGTTTAGGATTAGGATTAGTGTTAATGTTGTTGTTAGGGTTAGGGTTATGGTTACGGTGAGGGTGAAGGAGAGGGGTAGGATTAGGGTTAGTGTTAATGTTATTGTTAGGGTTAGGGTTAGGGTTACAGTGAGGGTGAGGATGATGGTTAGGGTGAGGTTTTTAGTGTTATGGTTAGGGTTAGAATTAGGGTTAGGGTGAGTGTTAGGGTTAGGGTTAGGGTTAGGGTTAGGGTTAGTGCTAGGGTGAGAGTCAGCAGGAGGGTTAGGGTTAGGGTTAGGGTTAGGATTAGGGTTAGGGTGAGTGTGAGGGTGTGGTTTAGGGTTAGTGTTGAGGTTAGGCTTAGGGTTAGGCTGAGGGTGAGTTTGAGTGTGAGGGTTAGGGTTAGGGTGAAACTGAGGGTGAGGGTTAGGGTTAGTGTTATCATTAGGTTTAGGGTTAGAATAATGGTGAGGGTGAGGAGTATGGTTAGGTTTAGGATGAGGTTAAGGGTTAGTGTTCCTATTAGTGTTAGGGTTAGGGTTATGGTGAGACATAGGAGGAGGGTTAGGGCTAGGGTTAGGTTTAGGTTTAGGGTTAGGGTGAGGGTGAGGGCGTGGTTTAGGGTTAGGTTTGGTGTTAGGCTTAGAGTTAGGCTGAGGGTGAGGTTGAGGGTAGGGTTAGGGTTAGGGTGAGGCTGAGTGGGTGAGGTTTAGGCTTAGGTTTAAGATTAGGATTAGGATTAGGATTACTGTAAAGGTTAAGGTGAGAGTGAGGGCTAGGGTTAGGGTTAGGTTTAGGATAAGGATTACACTGAGCATGAAGGTGAGGGTGAAGTTTAGGGTTAGGGTGAATGTTAGGGCTAGGCTTAGGGTTAGGATTAGGATTAGGGTAAGGTTTAGGGTGAGGGTGAGGTTTAGTTTTAGAGTTAGGGTAAGGGTGAGGCTGAGGTTGAAGTTGAGGGTTAGGGTTAGTGTTAGGATAAGGTTTAGGGTTAGGGTTAGGGAGAGGGTTAGGATGAGGGTTAAGGTAATGATCAGGGTGAGGGTTAGTGGTAGAGTGAGGGTGAGGGTTAGGATTAGTATTAGGGTGAGGGTGAGTGCTAGCATTAGTTTTAGGGTTAGTGTTAGGGTTAAGTTTAGGGTTAGGATTAGCGTTATTTTTAGGGTTAGGGTTAGAGTTATGGTGAGGGTGAGTGTGAGGGTTAGGATTATGGTTATGGTGAAATTTAGGGTTCAGGTTAGGATTAGGGTTAGGGTGAGGGTGAGGTTTAGGGTTCGATTTAGGGTTATTTGGAGGGTTAGGTAGAGGGTTAGGTGTAGAGTTAGTGTTAAGGTTAAGGTTAGGATGAGGTTTAGGTTGAGGTTTAAGGTTAGGGTTAGGCTTAAGATTAGGATTAGGGTTAGGGGAGGGTGAGTGTGAGGGTTAGGGTTAGGGTGATGGTTAGGGTTAGGGTTACAGAGAGGTTTAGGATGAGGGTTAGGCTTAGGATTAGAGTTAGGGTGAGGGCTAGGGTGAGGGTGAGGGGTGGGGTAAGTGTTAGGCTTAGGCTTAGGCTTAGGCTGAGCATGAGGTTCAGGGTGAGGGTTAGGGTTAGGTTTAGGGTGAGGTTCAGTGTTAGGGTTAGGGTTAGAGTTAGGGGTAGAGTGAGGGTGAGGTTTAGGAGTAGAGTTAAGGTTAGGGTGAGGATTAGGGATAGGGTGAGGCTTAGGGTTAGTGTTAGTGTTAGGTTGAGAGTGAGGTTTAGATTGAGGTTTAAGGTTAGGGTTAGGGTTAGTGTGAGGGTTAGGGTTAGGGTTACTGTTAGTGTGAGGGTAAGTGTTAGGGTGAGGGAATGGTTTAGGTTGAGGGTTATGGTTAGGGTGAGGGTTTGGATTAGGGTTAGGCTTATTTTTACGGTTAGGTTCATGGTTAAGGTTACTGTGAGTGTGAGGGTGAGGGTTAGGGTTAGGGTTAGGGTGAGGTTTAGGGATTGTGTTAGGGTTAGATTAAGGGTTAAGGTGAGGGTGAGTGTGAGGGTTAGGGTTAGAGTTAGACTTAGGCTTAGGGTTAGGCTGAGGGTGTGGGTTGGGTGAGGATTAGGTTTAGGGTGATGGTTAGGATTAGGGTTAGGGTTAGGGTTAGGGTGGGGTTTAGGGTTACGGTTAGGGTTTGGTTTAGGGTGAGGGTGAGTTTTAGGGTTAGATATAGGGTTAGGGGAACTTTAGGGTGAGGGTTAGGGTTAGGGTTAAGTTTAGATTTAGGGTGAGTGTGCGGGTGAGTGTGAGGGTTAGGTTTAGGTTTAGGGTTAGGCTTAGGGTTAGGCTGAGGGTGAGGGTTAGGGTTAGGGTGAGGGTTAGTGTTAGGGTTATGGTGAGGGTTAGATTGAGTTTAGGGTTAGGATTAGGGTTAGGGTGAGGGCTAGGTTGAGGGTTATGTTTAGGGTGAGGTTTAGGGTGTGGTTTATGGTTAGGGTTAGGTTTAGTGTTAGGGTTTGGGTGAGGTTTAGGGTAAGAGTTAGGGTTAATTTGACGCTGAGGGTGAGGTTTAGGGTTAGCTTTAGGAATAGTATTAGTGTAAGGTTTAGGGTGAGTGTGATGGTTAGCGTAAGGTTTAGGGTTAGGCTTAGGGTTACACTGGGGTGAGTTTAAGGGTTAGGGTGAGGGTTAGGGTTAGGATTAGGGTGAGAGTTAGTGTTCAGGTTAAATTTAGGGTTAGGGTGAGGGTTAGGGTTAGGGTTAAGTTGAGCTGAGGGTTAGGGTTAGGTTGAGGGTTAGGGTTAGGCTTAGGATTAGGGTGAGGTTTAGGGTTAGGGTTAGGGTGAGGTTTAGGATGAGGATTAGGGTTAAGATTAGGGTTAGGGTGGGGGCTAGGGTTAGGTTGAGGGTCAGGGTTAGTGTTAGGGTGAGGTTTAGGTTTAGGGTGAGGGTTAGGATAAGGGTTAGTGTTATGGTAAGGGTGAGGATTAGGGTTAGGGTGAGGGTTAGTGTTAGGATTAGGTTTAGGGTGAGGGTGAGAGTTAGGAATAGGGTTAGGGTTAAGGTTATTGTTAGGGTGAGGGTTAGGGTTACGGTTACTGAGAGGGTGAGGGTGAGGGTTAGTTTTAGATTTAGGGTTAGGTTTTTAGTGTTAGATTTATGGTGAGACTTAGGGTTAGGGTTAGTGTAAGAGTTAGTGTTAGGGTTAGTTTTAGGGTGAGGCTGAGGATGAGGTTTAAGGTTAGGGTTAGTGTTAGAGTTAGGGGTAGGGTTAGGATTAGGGTTAGGTTTAGGTTTAGGGTTAGGGTTAGGGTTAGGGTCTGGGTGAGAATTAGGGTTCGGGTTAGGTTTAGGGTTAAGGTGAGTTTTAGGGTTAGGGTTATGGTGAGCATGAGTGTTAGGTTTTGGTTGAGGGTTAGGGTTAGGCTTAGGATTAGTGTGAGGGTTAGGTTTAGGATTAGGGTCAGGGTTAGTATGAGGATTAGGGTTAGGATTAGTGTTATTGTGAGAGCTAGGGTGAGGGTGAGGGTTATTGTTAGTGTTTGGGTGAGGTTTAGGGTTAGGGTTAGAGTTTGGGTGAGGGTTAGGATGAGTGTTATATTTACAGTGAGGGTGAGGGTTAGGGTTAGGTTGAGGGTTAGGGTTAGGATTTGGGTTAGGGTGACGGTTAGTTTTAGGGTTAGATTTAGGGTTTGGGGGAGATTTATGTCCAGGGTTAGGGTTAGGGTTAGGGTTAGTGTTAGGGTTAAGATTAGGGTGCAGGTTAGTTTGAGGTTTATGATTAGGGTTAGGGTAAGAGTTAGGATTAGGTTTAGGGTGAGGGTGAGTGTGAGGGTTAGGGTTAGGGTTAAGCTTAGGCTTAGGTTTAGGTTGAGCGGGAGGGTGGGGGTGAGGATTAGGGTTAGGGTTATGGTTAGGGTTAGGGTTAGGGTGAGGGTTAGGATGAGGGTTAGGGTTAGGATTAGGGTTAGGGTGAGGGCTAGGGTGAGGGTGAGATTTAGGGTGAGGTTTAAGCTTAGGCTTAGGGTTTTGGCTGACTGTGAGGTTGAGGGTGAGGGTTAGAGTTAGTGTGATCGTTAGGTTTTCGGTTAGGGTGAGTGTTAGGATGAGGTTTATGTTTAGGGTGAGGGTTTCGGTGAGGATGATGGTAAGTGTAAAGGTGAGGTTTAGGCTGAGGGTGAGGGTTAAGATAAGGGTGAGGGTTATGTTTAGGGTTAGGGTTAGGGTAAGTGTTAGTGTTAGATTTAGGTTTAGGGTTAGACTGAGGATTAGGGTTAGGGTTAGGGTTAGTGTGAGGGTTATGGTGAGGATGAGGTTTATGGTTATGGTGAGGTTGAGGGTTAGAATTAGGGTTAGGGTGAGGGCTAGTGTGAGGTTGAGGGTTAGAGTTAGGGTTAGGGTGAGGTTTAGGATTAGGGTGAGGGTTTGGATTAGTGTGAGGGTTAGGGTTAGGGTGAGGGTAAATGTTAGGGTGAGGGTTAGGTTTAGGGTGAGGGTTATGGTTAGGGGGAAGGTGAGGGTTAGGTTTAGCGTTAGGGTTAGGGTTGGAATTAGGATTAAGGTGAGGGTGAGGTTTAGGGGTTGAGTTAGGGTTAGGATGAGGGTTAAGTTTAGGGTGAGGGTTATGGTGGGTGTGATGCTAAGGGTAAAGTTGAGGATTAGGCTTAGGGTGAGGTTTTCGGTAATGGTGAGGGTTAGGATTAGGGTTAGGTTGAGGGTGAGAGTTAGATTGAGTATTAGAGTTAGGGTTAGTGTGAAGTTTATGGTGAGAATTAGGTTTAGGGTCCGGGTGAGGGCTAGGGTGAGGTTGAGGGTTAGGGTTAGTGTTAGGGTGAGGTTTGGGGTTAGGGTGATGTTTGGGTTAGTGTGAGCGTTAGTGTTAGCGTTTCCGTTAGTGTTAGGGTGAGGTTAAATGTTAGGGTTAGGGTGAGGTTTATGGTTAGTGTGAGGTTGAGTGTTAGAGTTATGGTTAGAATGAGGTTCAGTTTAGGGTTAGGGTTTGAGTTAGGGTTATGGTGAGGGTGAGATTAGGGGTAGTGTTAGGGTTTGTGTTAGGGTGAGGGTTAGGTTTAGGGGTAGGATTAGGCTTAGGCTTGGGCTTAGGCCGAGCATGAGGGTCAGTGTTAGGGTTCAGGTTAGGGTTCAGATTAGGGTTAGGGTTAGTGTGAGTGTTAGGATGAGGTTTAAGGTTAGGATTAGGTTTAGGGTGAGGGCTAGGCTGAGGGTTAGGTTGAGGTATAGTGTTAGGGATAGGGTTAGGTTTATGATTTGGGTTACGGTGAGGGTGAGTTGAGGGTTAGGGTTAGGGTTAGGGTTAGGGTCAGGGTGATTGTTAGTGTTATGGTTACAGTTAAGTTATGCTTAGGGTTAGGAATAGGGTTAGTGTTAGGGTTAGTGTTATTGTTAGGGTTAGGGTTAGGGGGATGGTTACTGTGAGGTTTAGGGTTAGGGTTAGTGTTAGCGTTAGGGTGAGGGTGAGGTTTAGGTTGAGGTTTAGGGTTAGGTTTAGGGACAGGGTTAGGTTTAGAGTTATGGTGAGGGTGAGGGTGCGGGTGATTATGAGGGTTAGGGTTAGGGTTAGCATTAGGCTGAGGGTTAGGCAGAGGGTGATGGTGAGGCTGAGGGTTAGGGTTAGGGTTAGGATGAGGTTTAGATTTAGGATTAGTTTTAGAGTTAGAGTTAGTGTTAGGGTTATGGTTAGGGTGAGGTTTAGGGTAAGGGTTCGGGTTATGGTTAGGGTGAGGGTTAGATTGAGGATTAGTGTTAGGGTTAGTGTGAGGTTTAGGGTGAGGATGAGGATTAGGGTTAGGCTGAGGCTGAGGGTTAAGATAAGTGTCAGGGTTAGGGTTAGGGTGAGAGTTAGTGTTAATGTAAGGTTTAGGGTTAGGTTTAGGGTTAGGGTTAGGGTGAGGGTTAGGTTGATCGTTAGGTTTTGGGTTACAGTTAGGTTGAGGGTGAGGGTTAGGGTGAGTTTTTGTTTAGGCTTAGTGTTAGGATTAGGGTGAGGTTAAGGGTTAGGGTGAGGGTGAGGCTTAAGATGATGGTGAGGGTTACAGTGAGGGTCAGGGTTATGGTTAGGGTCTGGGTTAGGGTGAGGATTAGGGTTAGGGTGAGGGTGATGGTTAGGATCAGGGTTAGGATCATTGTAAGTGTTATGGTTAGGTTTACATTTGCAATTAGGGTGAGGCTGAGGGTAAAGTTTAGCGTTAGGGTTAGGGTTAGTTTTAGGGTTAGGATTAGTGTTAATGTTAGGGTTAGGGTTAGAGTTACGGTTTGGGTGAGGGTGAGGGTGAGATTTAGGGTTAGGGTTATTGTGAGGTTTAAGGATAAGGTTAGGATTAGGGATAGGGTGAGGGTGAGGTTTAGAGTTAGAGTTAGGTTGAGGCTGAGGGATATGGTCACTGTTAGGGTTAGTGCTAGTGTTAGTGTTAGCGTTAGGTTTAGGGTGAGGGTTAGGTTGAGGTTTAGGGTAGGGTTAGGGTTAGGATTAGGTTTAGGGAGAGGGTGAGTGTGAGGGTTAGGATTAGTATTAGGCTTAGGCTTAGGGTAAGGTTGAGGGTGATCGTTGGGGAGAGGATTAGGCTTAGGGTGATGTTTAGCCTTAGGGTTAGGGTGAGAGTTAGGGTTAGGGTTAGGGTTAGATTAGGGTTCGGGTGAGGGCTAGAGTGAGGGTGAGGGAAAGGGTTAGGGTTAGGCTTAGGCATAGGGTTACGATGAGGGTGATGGTGAGGGTGGGGGTTAGGGTTATAGTGATGGATTAGGTTAGGTTTAGGGTGAGGGTTAGGATGAGAATGACGGTAAGAGGGTTAGCCTGAAGTTGAGGGTTAGGGTAAGGGTTAGGGTTAGGGTTAGACTGAGGATTTGGGTTAGGGCTAGTGTGAGGTTTAGGGTGAGGATAAGGGTTAGGGTTAGTATTAGGGTTAGGGTGAGGTCTAGTGTGAGGGTGAGCTTTAGGGTTAGGGTTATGTTTAGGGTGAGGGGTAGGGTTAAGTTTAGGATGAGGTTTAGGTTTAGTGTGAGGGTTACCTTTAGGGTGAGGGTGAGGGTGGGGGTAAAGGTTATGGTGAGGCTTAGATTGAGGGTGAGGGTTAGGGTTATGATTAGGGATAGGGTTAGGTTTAGGCTGAGGGTGAGCCTGAGGGTGAGGGTAAGGTTTAGGGTTAGGGTTTTGTTTATGGTTAGGGTGAGGTCTAGGGTGAGGGTGAGGGTTAGGGTGAAGTTGAGGGTTAGGCTGAGGGTCTTGGTTAGGTAATGGTTAGGTTAGGGTGACGATTAGATGAGGTTTAGGGTGAGGGTGAGCTTGAGCGTTAGGGTGTGGGTGAGGGTTAGGGTTAGGGTTCGGGTTCGGGTAATGGTGAGGGTTAGGGTGATGTTGAAGGTTAGGGTTAGGGTTATGTGAGGGTTAGGGTTAGGGATAGGGTGAGGGTGACGGTTAGGATTAGGTTTAGGGTTAGGGTGAGGTTTAGTGTGAGGGTGAGGTTTAAGGTTAGGCTTAGGTTTGGGGTGTGGGTAAGTGATAGCATGAGGGTTAGGGTGAGTGTTAGAGTTAGCATTAGGGTTAGGGTGAGGGTTAGGGTGAGGGTGAGTGTGAGAGTGAGGGTTAGGGTGAGGATTAGGGTGAGTTTTAGGGTTAGGGTGAGGGTTAGGTTTAGGGTGAGTGTTAGGGTGAGGGTTAGGTTTATGGTTAAGCTTAGGGTTAGGGTGAGGTTTAGGGTTAGGATTAGGGTGAGGGTTAGTGTGACGATTAGTTGAGGTTTAGGGTGAGGGTGAGCTTGAGTGTTAGGGTGTGTGTGAGGTTTAGGGTTAGGGTTCAGGTTCGGGTAATGGTGAGGGTTAGGGTGACGTTGAAGGTTAGGGTTAGGGTTATGTGAGGGTTAGGGTTAGGGTTAGGGATAGGGTGAGGGTGAGTGTTAGAAATAGGTTTAGGTTGAGGTTGAGGGTGAGGGTTAGGGTTAGGGTGAGGATTAGGGTTAGGGTGAGCCTGAGGGTGAGGTTGAGTGTGAGGGTTAAGGTTAGATTGAGGGTTAAGCTAAAGGTTAGTTTGAGGGTTAGGTTTAGGGTGATGTTTAGGTTGAGGGTGAGGGTTCGGTTGAGGGTTTGGGTTAGGGTTAGGGTGAGGGTAAGTTTGAGTGTTAGGTTTAGGGTTAGGCTTAGGCTTAGGATGAGGGTGATTGTGAGGGTTATGGTTAGGGTTATTGTTAGGCTTAGGTTTAAGCTGAGGGTGAGGGTGAGTTTGAGGGTTAGGGTTAGGGTGAGTGTGAGCGTTAGGGTTAGGGTTAGGGATAGGCTGAGGGTTAGATGCGCGTGGGGGTTAGGGTTAGGGTGAGTGTTAGGCTTAGGGTTAGGGTGAGGGTTAGGTATAGGTTGATGTTTAGGGTGAGATT
>NW_027205591.1:0-14101 GCF_024711535.1 Dipodomys merriami | reverse complement strand
ATCCATAAAGCAAATTCAGGATGTAATATGAGGTCCCCAAATTGTAACAGATAATTTGACACAGTTCTGCTCTCTGTTGATCTGTTTCAACTCTGAAATTGCATGCATATTTTAAACAGTCATTTACTGGGTGCCAGTGGCCCATGCCCATAATCCTAGCTGAGATCATGGCAGCCCAGGTGGAAAAGTCTTTGAGAAGCTACCTCCAAAACAGTCAGCCAAAACCCAGGCTGGAAACATAGCTCCATTAGTAGAGCACCAGCCTAACAAGCAAGCTGAGCAAGTGCAAGTTCTTGTGTTCGAGCCACTTGATAAGGAGAGAAATCAGAATGTGATGCCCTTTGTGTATAAATACTAAATTATGAAAAGATTAGTCACTTAGTTGTAAAATAAATACTGGATTCTTTATAAACTGTTGGGAGACAGTGCATTATCAATCAGAAAATTTTGAAAGAGGAACCTCATCCACTTGTAGGATAAAATCAACATTACATATAGATGAAGACATACATGTAAAGTGAAAAACCACAGGCCTAGTGTAGCAGCACATGCCTACAATCCCAGCTATATGGATGGCAGAGATAAGAGTATCACAGTCCAAGGCTGGTCTCAGACACAAGCATAAGACCCTAGGTGGAAATCAACTAAATCACAAAATGCTGGGGACCTGCCTGGCAAGCACAAAACCCCAAGTTCCAACCCCAGAAAGCCTTTCCAATAAAAATGTAAAAACCAAAAACTGCAAGAAGATCACAGGTGCCATTAGGGAATTAAACAAACTTTCTAAACAATACTGGAATTCCTCACACCCTAAAATTAAAGATATACATATATGAATGATTAAAGGAGTGAAGTTGATTTACTTGTCTGCATGAATAACCCCTTGGCATAACTATTTTAAGATAATTTTAATAATTAAATATGTATGCCTACTTAATTATGTAAAAATGTAGAACTTCACCATGTAAGAAGGACTTAAAGGAAGGTGATTTGGGTCTAGGAAGAGCTTTTGTATACAGATGCGGGACACAAGGTGAATAACTAACTTGCAAAGAGCTCTGGGGAATTCACAGGAACTGCTATACTTCAGAGGGTAAACATGGAGTTGGGCAGGAAATGGGCTGGCACATGCCACTAGTGAAAGAGATGTGAATTCCAGTGGAACTCTGTGTCATCAGCACCTGGAATACACTGACACCCACGGGGGAAGAAAGTGCTGCCCCACCTACAAGGTGCTTTTATCTCTGAGAAATGCCACCAAGTGGCATTCATCACAACATTAAAATTAAGTATCTTGAACCCAGGATTTCCACTTTGAGAAGCCATGACACAGAACTGAAAATAGTAATGGATTTCCAGCCACCTTCTTTCTGTGGTGACTTATGCACACACAACAGATTGTGAAATGAGGAAGCAGAACACATAATAGTCCATTCAGAGTGTGAAGTAGTATGCAGTCTCTAAAAAGGTAACATCAGACTCTGTCCAAATGGTTAAAATGTAATGTCTCACACATTTTGTCTAGGTTATACCCACCATGAGATTTTTATCTCAACAGATAATCAAATAGAGCTGATCTTGGAAAGGTCACTGATCATTGAAGACCCAAATAAGGTTTCTTTCCCTTCCCAAAAATATCCTCTCTGTTAAAAAGGGATCTCAATCCAGTCAGAATGACCATCTTCAAGAACACAACAACAAAAAAGGCAATAATGGGACATAAAAGAGATTCATAGAGGGAAAGAAGAAATCAAACTATCCCATTTGCAGATGATATGAACTTATACCTAAAGGACCCAAAAACTCCATCCCCAAGCTCCTAGAGCTGATCAACCACTTTGGTAAAGTAGCAGTAAACAAAATTAACCCACAAAACATCAGTAGCTTTTCTGTATGCCAAAACAAGGTACAATCTGAAAGGGAAATCATGAAAACAACTTCATTTGTAATAGCCTCAAAGACAAGTACCTAGCAATCAAAGACCTATAAGATCTTTACAATGGAAACTATAAAAATCTGAAGAAAGAGCCAGGTGCAGTTGGCTCACTCCTGTAGTCCTTGATACTCAGGAGGCTAAGCTATAAGAATCATGGTTCAAAGCCAGCCTGAGCAGAAAAGTCTCTGTTGAGACTCTTATCTCTGATAAACCACTCAAAAAGCCAGAAGTAGTATTGGGGCTCAAGTGGTAGAGAACTACCTTGAGTAAAAAGAGGCTCAGGGACAGTACCCAGTTCCTGAGTTCAAGCCTCAGGACCAGCAAAAAAATTCTGAACAAAGAAATCAAAGAGGACACAAGGAAATGGAAAGATAGTCTATGTTCATGGATAGGTAGAATAAATATTGTGAAAATGGCCATACTGCTAAATTCAAAACAATACCCATCAAAATCCCAATGATGTTCTTTACTGAGATAGAGAAAATTATCCAAAAATTCATATGGAACAACAAAAGACCTAAAATAGCCGTAGCAATTTGGGGGGAGATGGAGCAATGTGGTGGTATCACAAAACCAGATTTCAAGCTCTACTACAAAGCCAAAAAAACCCAGCTTGGTATTGGCACAAAAATAGATCCAAAGATCAATTGAACAGATTAGAAGACCCAGAAATAAAATCACTGTAAAGTCATCTGATATTCAACAAGGGAGCCAAAGACATACAGTGGAAAATACATCACCTCTTCAACAATTGGTATTGGGAAAACTGGGCAGCTATATGAAGAAAACTAAAGTGGATCCCTGCCTTTCACCATGCACTAACATCAGTTCAAAGTGGATCAAAGACCTCAACATCAGACTCAAAAACTGAAACTACTACAAGACAGAGTAGGAGAGACATTAGACTTTCAGGTATAGTCAGGAACTTCCTGAATAGAGTCCTAGGGGCCCAACAGATAGGAGAGAGACTGGACTACATGAAAATAAAAAAAGTTCTGCACAGTTAAGGACAGAATCACCTAGAAATACAGCCAAACAATTGGGAAAAGATCCTTACCAGCAATACATCAGGCAAATGCCTAATATCCAATATATACAAGGAGCTCAAGAAACTAACCCCTCCCCAATCTAGTACACTAATCACTAAATGGGCAAGGGAGCTAAGGACAGATTTCTCAGAAGAGGTGAGAAGCGGGGCACCGGTGGCTCACACCTGTAATCCTAGCTACTCAGGAGGCTGAGATTGGAGGATCATGGTTCAAAGCCAGCCCAGGTAGGAAAGCCCATGAGACTTTTACCTCCAATTTACCACAAGGAAACTGGAAGTGGTGCTATGGCTTAAGTTGTAGAGTACTTGCCTTGAGCTGAAGGGCAGTGCCCAGGCCCAGAGTTCAAGCCCCATGACAGACAGAAGAATAAGGAGAGGAGGTGGGAGGAAGAGGAGAAGGAGGAGGAGAAGGAGGAGGAGGAGGAAGGAGGAGGAGGAGGAGGAGAGGGGGGAGGGAAGAGGAGGAAGAGGAGGAGGAAGAAACGAAGAAGAAGAAGAAGAAGAAGAAGAAGAAGAAGAAGAAGAAGAAGAAGAAGAAGAAGAAGAAGAAGAAGAAGAAGAAGAAGAAGAAGAAGAAGAAGAAGAAGAAATGGTAAGCAAAGAAACATAGAGGAAATATTCATCATCCCTGGTCATAAAGTAAATTCAAATAAAAACAACCCTGAGATACTATCTCACCACAGGTAGAGTGGCCAACATTTTGCATTCCAACAAGAAATGTTGGGAACAGAACCCTACTGTACTGCTGGTGTGAATGTAAACTAGTACAACCATACTCTGGAAAGCAGTCCCAAGGTTCCTCAAAAAACTAAACACAGATTTCCCTTATGACCCAGCCATCCCCCTCCTGGGCATCTACCCTGAATATCATGAGCCAGGATATGATAAGGACACCTGCACATCCATGTTCATTGCTGCACTATTCACATTAGCCAAAATATGAAACGACTCAGATGCCCACAATAGATGATGGCATCCAAAAAATATGGTACCTTTTCACAATTGAAATTTACACATCATTAGAAAGAATAAAATAATGTCAGTTGCAGGAAAATGGCTGGAACTAGAACAAATCATGTTAAGTGAGGTAAGCCAAGATCAGAGACAAATGGCCTATGTTCTCCCTAGTATGTGTTTTTAGTTTTTGATGATTCAGTCGTCTTTTCCTTATGTATGGTATATTCACGTGTATGTCTTTGGAAGAGTGTGGGAAGGGCACAGAACTGGAGGGGAAGAAGGTGACAAGTGCAATAGTGGAGGGCACTAGACACTGGTGAACGTGAACTACGCAACTCTCGGGTGGAGACAGAAGAGAGGGACCGGGAGAGAGCAAGGGAATGGAAGACACTGTAGGAAAGGAAATGTACTTGTTACCTGACTCATGTAATCAGAATCCCACTGTAGATCATCTCTAGAAGAACAGTGAAGTAAATTAATGTAAAATAAATAAATGAATTTTAAAAGATGTAGGATTTAGAGGCACTTCCACTGGTCCCAGTGGAATCGGCAAGGCACCGTGACCTGTGAGGAAGGGCGAGGCCAGAAGTTCTTCTGTGTGGGGCTGCGTGGGGCCATAGATGTGGGCCCAGGCCACTCAAACCAAATCTCAGAAAAGTCTCATCTCTATTTTATTTCATTTCTTGTGTGTATGTGGTGTGTGTTCATACTTGCATGCATGTGCATGCACATGTGAACAAGTCCTGGTATTTGCTGTCCCTGAGATTTTTTCACTCAAGGCTGGTGCTCTGTTATTTGAGCCACAGCAGTACTTTGGCTTTTTGGTGGATAATTGGAGAGAGGAGTCTCACAGACTTTCCTGCCCAGGCCAGCTTCAAACCGAGTCCCCAGATATCATCCTCCTGAGTAGTTTGGATTACAGGCATGAGCTTCAGTGCTTGGCTTCATCTTTCTTCTTTGCAGTTTTTCTTCTCACAAGTATTTGTCACAGAAATGGTAACACTCTAACTCGGCTCCATTGTCCCAAGCCCAGTCCAGCACCGAGTCCAAAGCCAAGACCTCAAGAATATTTGTTAACTGACTGGGGGGAGGGTGAGGAGGAGGTCCCAAAGCAAAGCTTTCAAGGGTATCCCTAAAACCAGGCAGGCTGCAGAGCAAGCAGGAGGCACTGTGGACAGTAACTCTTCTGTCTCAGCAGGGCTCTTCCATTCTTCCAAATCAACTTAATAATGAAAATGTCTTTAATGGGGGCAAGATGGTGAAAAGTAATGAACTCTCTAATTGAGATCTAGAACTTTAAAAGTAATTAGTGACAGGGCTAAATTGTCCTTAACAGGAGTGCTGGAATAGACCAGGCAGCGGCTGGGAGGGCAGAGACCAGCTAGGAGGGGATATGTATCATTAGCTTCCCTTAACCTGTGCACAGGTGCCTCCCACCAGGCTGGCACCCTCTTAGAAGGAGCTTTAACAGAAGACCAACACAAAGAAAGAGAGAAGGATGGATTAGCTAGACAAACAGATAAGACAGACAGATAGATGGATTAGAAAGAGAAGATAGATAGATCAGACAGACAGATAAAATAGACTCATTAGATAGGTAGCTAGGTAGCTAGGTAGGTAGGTAGCTAGCTAGGTAGATAGATAGATAGATAGATAGATAGATAGATAGATAGATAGATAGATAGATAGATAGATAGATAGATAGATAGATAGATAGATAGATAGATAGATAGATAGATAAAGATAGATAGACAAGTGAGCTAGTCAGGCAGACATTTCCTCCACAAGGAGGCCCTGGTTCAGCCCTTGGGTGAAGCCTGCAGGTCTAGGCCTCCGGTCCTCCAGGCCTGTGTTTTGCCCTGGCCCCACAGACACCCCCCGCCCAGCAGCCGCAGGAAGTGGTTGTTAAGTGGGCGATCAGTGATTACAAGTTAGCTGGCGTCAGATGGCTTCTATATTTAGAGGAGGAATTAATGTGATTGAGAACACATCACAGGCCAAGAAAATGAGTGCAGTGAGGGCTCCAAATGGCTCCCAAAGGGGAAACAAGGGGCAAAGAGAGCCTTCGCTTGTCCTCTATTGTGGCCTGCCATGTCTCCCCAGACCTCTCCTTGTCTCGGTCCTGGCATCCAGGGTGGGTCGGGCTGTGTGTGCACCCCAGGATGAAGATGAGGTCTGGCTTTGCTGGCCAGGGACAGGGAGGGAGACGTGTGTATAGGATCCCAAAGACCAGGAACCTGAGCACCTTCTGTCTCTCCCTCCTGATCCCAGACATCCAATCTCCAGGAGATTCACCACCTTCTCCCTCTCTACCATAGCTGGCAACGGTACCCCTTGCTAACCAGCCCCCACCCACCCCTCCAACCCTCTGCCTCCTGTGCTCCCACTGTTCTAATCACTTCTAAATACCCAGGGCTGGCCCCGAATGCAATCCTCCCACCTACCGCTCCTATATAGCTGGGTGATAGGCATATGCTACACACCTGGCTTGTTTCATTGAAATGAGGTCTCACAAACTTTTTTTTTTGCCTGAGCTAGTCTTGACCCATAATGTTCAAACTAAGAAGCATCTGGGAGGCCAAAAGAAAATGTCCAAAGATGGGGGCTGCATCCTGAGGTTGATGCAGGAATCAGATAGCAAGGTGGGGTGCAGGCTCACCCACAACTGCTCAATTCCAAGAACCCAGGATACACTCAGTCTCTGTGTTTGTGTGAAATCATGGCACAGTGGGCCCAGTCAACTCCAGATGCTTCTATTGTGTTCCAGATCCCTAGGAGAAATGAAAAAGCTCTAAGGTCAGTCATTAGTTGAGATGCATCTGTTCTGATTGGTGGAAACTTCTTCCTCACATAAGTGTGCACACACTCACCCAGGCACATATTTGCACACACCCCTGTCTTTTCTTGGGAGAGCTATGTGTCCCATTATTTAGCTTAGGGAAGAGCTATGAGGCTTCGAGTGGAGGATATGAAATTGAGGGGCAAAGGGCCAACACTGGGACGCTGTCAGCTGTCAGCTGCTGCCGATGCAGATTTTACCCCGCCATTGCCAAAAACAAAAGACCACAGCCTGCCACATCTCCATTTGTCAACCTGAACCTCTGATAGAGCCAGAAGGCACCGTCTCTGAATTCTTCATTCTCCAAGAAGCCCAGGCCTGCTCCATCCCAGCGAATGGAGTCATGATCATAGGCTGTGTGGCTCTCCCACTGCCATCTGAAAATGTCCACAGCAGGGAGCAGCAGGCAAGGATTGCTCAGGACGACACATAGAAAATTCCACAAGTCTGGGAGATGACGCTCCTCTACCTGAAAGAGAAAGGAGAGCCTGCAAGTCTAGGAAAGTGCTGGATCCAGGTGGAAGCAGCTCCTATGTGCCCTCTGGAGGCAGTCCCACCACACCCTGAGCAGCCTGGCCTGTGCCCATGGCAGCAGAGCATGGAGATGCACAGTGCCCACCTGTCTCACAGGACCCCGATTTCACTTAAAAGCAGGAGGAGACAGCATTTCCCACAAGGTGTCACTGATAACACAGTCCTCTGTGCAATGGGAATTTTGTTTGTTTGCCTTTGTGCCGGTCCTGGGGCTTGAACTCAGGGCTGGGCGCTGTCCCAAAGCATTTTCATTCACGTTCACAGCTACACTTCTGGCTTTTGGTTGGCTCCATGGAGATAAATGTCTTGAGGAGTTTCCTACTCATACTGGCTTTGAACCATTATCTCAGCCTTCTGTAGTAGCCGGGATTACATGTGTGAGGCACTAATGCTGAGCCAACATGAATTTCAGATCTCCTCTATCTGACAGACAAAGTGGAAGGGTGGGGTCTCCAATACAACAAACACTTCTGTACCATGGTGCCCTGCCCAGGAGGGGTTCCCAACCCTGAGGTGTGGAAATGGGGGTGCTGACATCGACAACCCCGCTCCCCTCTCCCCTCCCCCGAGCTGTTTTGATCATGAAGACCCTTCAACAGGTTGCTGCATACAGAGCCAGACCCCATAAAGGTTCAATGAATCACAGCTATTACTGCCATGGCTCTCTTCCCTCATCAAATATGGAAAAGAGCAAGAAAAATAAACAACTCACTGGGAATCTCTCTACAAAAATAAAAACTTTAAATTAAAAGAAGAAGAAGAAGCCTGTGACCTCAGTGCATTGGTAGCGTGCGGCTCGGATGGGGCTTGGGCTCACTGATCGCTGGAGGTCCCTGTCAGGTGCTCGGCAGATGCCACGTGGAGCCCGGTCGCTCAGATTCCCCCCACTAACCCATTGATGTTTTCGCTGCCAGCACAGACACGTGGGAGTGATGGACCCTGAGCCAGTCCACAGACAGGGGGTGGACCCAGGATTAGGAATGGTCTGCCCTCAAACAACATCCCTCATACTACTCCAGCTCCCCATCTATACCAGAGGCAGACTGGACAAATGGAAATCAGTCCTGTATTCTGGCTATGGCTAACAGGAGTCACTATACCAGAGGCAGACTGGACAAATGGAAATCAGTCCTGTATTCTGGCTATGGCTAACAGGAGTCACTAGCTTTCAGGCTAAACCACTCTAATTTCCTGAAGATGAATTAAAAACTTTATAAGAAATCAGGAAGTAAGCCAGAGAAAATACTCACATCCTTCCATAAAGCAAAACAGACCACAGAACACCTGTAACACCTTCAACAATTGGAATTCACAGCTCATCTTCAGGTAGAGCTTGTTTAATTTCCAACATCTTAGTCAGTTTCTAAAAGCTTGGCAGAATGTCAGAGGGTTACGAATTACATTAGAACAACCCATAAAACAAGCTCTCAATGGAGGTAGGGATCAGGAGGATTTAAATTCAAGGCCAGCGTAGCAAACAAGAAGATTCCCCATCTCAACCAATAAGCCAAAGGTAACTGCATTCCAGCTCCTCAGCAATCAAAGGAGGGAAGATCTTGCTCTGAGTCCAGCTGTAAGCAAAAACAAGAGATGCAATCTAGAAAAGAAAGCAAAAAAAGCATGGAGGGAGTGGCTCAACTGGTAAAACACTGCCTAGAAGGGAAAGGCCCCGAGTTCAAAACCCCAGCAATAGGCAAAAAAAAAAAGTCACATCTTGACCTGCTGCCCTTCATAGAATGAGTCGTGACATACAACGAGGTCTTGCCATTCCCACAGTTTTGGAAGGGGACAGTCCTAGTCTGACCATCAAGTCCTGCCCAACATGCCGGTGTTGGTGCTGCACAGCCCTGAAGTTATGGACATGGGTTACCAGACATGACCACCTCTAAGTTCCCGGAAAAGATCGAGGGTCCTTGGACCCTCAAGGCCATTAGTCCTTCATTATTCTGCCGCCTTCGCCCTTTGCCTTCACTTTGTATTAGTAAGCCTGCTCCCACTAGTGTCTCCTCTCCATCTATCCTTAAATTCTTTCTAGAAGCTTCCAGCCCCTCTGACCTGGCAACAGCTACAGCTGCCATACAACAGATCTCTAAAACATTTCCTTAGTCCTCCATCCTCTGCTTTTCCCAGTGTTGTACAGAGCAGTGGAGAATTCCTGGGGCCCATTGTTCCAGAAAGTGTGGACACTGATAAAAGGCCATGGGCTTTGAAGTTCTTAGCCCATGGCAGAGCAACTGAATAAGAGAATTCCTGCTGAGTTTCCTCAGCTTGGAATTGTGTTAGGCAAGAAATAATCCTCAAGCCGGGTGCCAGTAGCTCATGCCTGTAATCCCAGTTACTCCGGAGGCTGAGATCTAACGATCTCAAACCCAACCTAAGCAGGAAAGTACATGAGACTTATATCCAATGAACCACCTAAAAATTGGAAGTAGAGCTGTGGCTTACCATGGTAGAGCATTCGCTCTGAGCAAAAAAATCTCAGAGGAAGTGTTTAGGCCCTGAGTTCAAGCCCCATGACTGACAAAAATAAGAAGAGTCCTTAGTTGGAGGAAGCCACTCAGATTTTTGGAGATGTTTCAACAACTTGTTTAATGATTCCTTTCACATCTGGCTAGGGAATCTCACTTCCTGAATTCACTCCCTGCACACCCTCCCACACGCACTCTGCCCTTTGCACATGCACTTTGCTCTGGCTATTGGGCCATCAGCAAATATAAACAGAAGCTTGAAAAGTATTTATGCATTGCAGTTTACCCCCCTCTTCCTGGTGAGAAGTCTTCCACCAAGTGAAGACACTTAGATTAGCCAGCCAGCAATCAGGACTAGTGTCAGATCAATGCAAAAAGCCGTATTGGAAAGCTGAGCCTCAAACCAGCTGCCAAGTGAAGTGAGCTTTACGCCCACCTTTGGTCCTCAGCTCCACCCAGCCCTGAGCTACTGTCTGCCCTGGAGTTCCCGCCCTACAGCTGGCCACTCCCTCTCTCCACCCAGACCCACCTGAGCAAACACCCACCTCACTTCCTGCTCCCAGACCCTCCTGCTACCTGAATAGGAACGGATGCCATGTGCTCCCTCTTTGGGGAAATATGGCTTCTCTAATACACCTTGTAGTAATCTTTCTCTTGTGCCTGTTTGCCTTTGGGTGGTCCACTGGGATGGGCATGAAGGATCCTTTCAAGCAGGACACCTGTAGCTCCCCAAACACCCAAAACTTCTGTCCACACAGTACATGAGTCAATAAAAGGGATACAAAACCAGCAAAAATAAATAAATAAATAATTTAAAAAAATAAATAAACAAAGAAGAAGAAGAAGAAGAAGAAGAAGAAGAAGAAGAAGAAGAAGAAGAAGAAGAAGAAGAAGAAGAAGAAGAAGAAAGAAAGAAAGAAAGAAAGAAAGAAAGAAAGAAAGAAAGAAAGAAAGAAAGAAAGAAAGAAAGAAAGAAAGAGCTGGAGATTGTTGGGAGCCAATAGCAAAGTTTAAAGGTTATCTTGACCCAAATGCTCAATGTGGGGCATGTACAAGAAATTGGCTTACTTAAAGAACACTAGGTGCCTGGGATTTCTTTTTTATGTCTGCAGAGTTTGTTTTACTTTCTACCAGTTGACCTTGTCTTTTTTTTAGTGCACTCTGTTTTTACTGAAATTTTCCTTGGTTTTCTAGACTTTGGTAACCTTATGTTACCTCTTGACTTATATTAGTATATAATAGAGAAAGTTAAAAATAAATGGGGCTGCAGTCTTAAGCTGCAGACCTCCCAACCCCATCCTTTGTCTTATGTCTTTATTTTTCCACATCCTCACCCCCTAATTCAGGATTCCCTTTTGTTGCTGGCAGGCTCTGGCAGGATATAGCTGCCACTTCTCAGTGTTGAGCATTTAAAAATAATTTTTAAAGCAAGGGAGGCAGGCAGGCTGGTGGGAGGGGGAGGGGAAGGAGGGGAAGGAGGGAGGGACGGGTTTTTGGAAGGGCAGACAGCATAGATGGGCCATCATGAGCTTCTCACCGTGCATCCAGGGTGGCTGCCAGTGCCACCAGGGACCCATCTTCCACTAGAACTAGATGTTGCTACTTGGCGAGGAATCCATGCCTACAGCCTAAAGAGCAGAACAAATTCTTTGTCACCACATGTTTGGTTTTTTTTTTTTATTCCTTCCAAGGGAAAGACATTAACTCTCAAATAACAGCACCACACTGGGCCTCCCCAAACCCACAAGCACAACAAGAGACACCTTCATGGAGATGCAGGGGATGGGGAGGGAACACTGGGGTGGCAGGGGCTCTGACCCTTTGCTCCATCCTAGTCCATCCTTGGTTTCTGACCCCTGGGGCTCTGAGCCAGTAGGGACCCTGGAGAAACGCTGGGGCTGGATGTCCAGTGTAGGGCTGCATGCACCGGCTTCCCAGCACTGTGACCAGATCCCGGTGTGGGATCACTCACCACAAGAGAAGGTTTAGTTTGGTTCACTGCCGCATAGGTTTCCATTTAAGGGCAGCAGTCCCATTGCTGTGGGTTTACCTGTAGCAGAGAAGACTTCTTACCTTCTTACCTCATGGCAGCTGAGAGAGAGAGAGAGAGAGAGAGAGAGAGAGAGAGAGAGAGAGAGAGAGAGAGAGAGAGAGAGAGAGAGAGAGAGAGAGAGAGAGAGAGAGAGAGAGAGAGAGAGAGAGAGAGAGAGAGAGAGAGAGAGAGAGAGAGAGAGAGAGAGAGAGAGAGAGAGAACAGGGTCCCAAACCTCACTCCTCCTGGAGATGCTTAAATATTAAATCATGTTCTTCTGGCAGCTCCCAGACAGAGGACCAATCTTTCCATGTGTGGGCCTTTGGAGCATCTTCTAGACCCAGACCATAGCTGAGAGTCAGCTCACTTGGCCCCATTCCCTTAGAGAGTTCCCCCAGGCCCCTCTCCCACCCTCAGGTAAGAGGGTTGATCACCATCACCTCTGTCCATGATCACGGGGTTTAGTCGAGTTCTGGTCACTGCCTGTGTCCTCAGCATCCACACTCAAACAACCACCATCTGCTGCCTGGCAGAATGGCTCCCCATCTGCATGTCTCTTTTTGTCTAGGGACCAGGACAAGAATGGACCAGGTAGACCCAGGGACAGACATGGCAGAGCAGGGCATCTGGACTTAGCCTGTCAGTGCGGTGCTCTGCCCACCCTCACAGTTAAGGCCTTTTTATCTGCCCTTGCATGCTGTGGTGCTGTCTACTGCAGTGTCCATGGCCATGTTCCGGGGCTGAGCAGTGTCTCCAGCCATGGCAGAGCCCGCCAGGCCCAAAATCATCACATTCCAGTCTTGGCAGAGAAAAACTGCCCACCTTCCTCCCAGACAGAAGGGAAGCAGACACAAAGGAACCCTGGGGTGCCTGGGTCATGGAAGGCCATAGGGGGAGGTCTTCTTCACCTCCTTGTACCAGGAATACAACACCCCCCCAGACTAGCTGGGCACCAGTGGCTCACACCTTTAACTCCAGCTACTCAAGAGGCTAAGATCTCAGTATCTTAGTCCAAAGCCAGCCTGGGCAGGGAAGTCCATGAGACTCCAGAGAACCAAGAGGACAGAGGCTGAGCTCTGGTTTAGGGGTTCAAAACACATGGGCAGCCAGGTGCCAGTGGCTCATGCCTGTAAGACTAGCTACTGAGGAGGCTGAGCTCTGAGTATCATGGTTCAAAGCCAGCCTGAGTACGAAAGTCTGTGAGACTCTTATCTCCAATTTTCTGTTGAGAAAACCGGAAGTGATGCTGTGGCTCAAGTAGTATAGTGCTAACCTTTTGTCGGTCATGGGGTTAGAACTGTGGGCCTGGGTTCTGCCCAAAGCTCTTCCACTCAAAGTTAGCCTCTACTACTTGAGCTGCCCTCAATCAAATTGAAGATCCTCCCATCTTTCCTCCCAAGTACTGGGATTGCAGGCATGTATCCCTGCACCTGACTGCTTTTTTTCTTCTTAGTGAACATACAATATTTGTACTTATTTATGGGGTACTGTACATAAGCCAATACACACACATGATGTGTAATTACCAAACTGTCATTAATCCACATCTCCATCTCCTTAATCCCCTCCATGTTGTGACCCTCCAAACTTTCCCCTCCACTCATTCTGAAAGAGGTGAGAAACTGTCATAGACAACAGATACCAAAATCGACTCCCAAGGATGGAATTGTCAGAAAGTTCTAGAAGAAGTCCATATCCAAGGTAGGAATCTTGAGAATGTTCTGGAAGAAGTCCACATTTACTGATTTGGGGTAGAAGATAAACTCAGGACTGTCAAAGAAGCCATACCCATGAGTGAAAGAAACAAATTAGCCAGAGCCCATTCATAACCAGTCATGCAGAACCTTGAACCCAGTTCCATCCAACAAGATCTGAGTCCCAAGCAGGCACGAGGAGGATGAGCATGAAACCCTGTCCTGTTCACTTGCAGAATACTGTGAGGGCCACAGCAGTGCATCACCAGGAACTCAGCAAATTAATTCCCTCATATTCTAACACACACCTCCAAGCTGGCTTCCTAAATCACGGTGGTGTCCCCTTGCATTACCTCTGCTCAGATAATTCTATTTTATTTCTTGGATTAGCGCGGTCTAAACAAGTTTCATAAGTATTTAAGACAAGAATGGGGAAAGGGAAAACACTGCATAATGCATGAAGAGAGCCAGCTGGCCAAAGCAGAGCTGCCCCTGAAAACTAGCTCTGGAAGCTTCCGAGGCTTTAGTACCCACATTCTGCACATCACAACAGGGAAGATGGGATCATGCCATCCTCTTTTGATTTGTTTTCC
>NW_027205590.1:0-14103 GCF_024711535.1 Dipodomys merriami | reverse complement strand
CAAGGGCTGTGGAGGTGGTCAACCTGAGGCATCATGCAGACGTGTATGGTTAGCTGTCAGGCAAACTGGGGGAGAGGAGCAAAGGCTCAGGTCTGATAAACATTCTAAGTCAAACTTTCCCAGCTTAACTGCTGTTGTTGCAGGCTGCATCTTAGTGGCGATGGCATTTTCTCAGCCTCCTTTCATTCTTTTCTAATACCTGAAAGGGCACCAAGTTAGACATTTTAAAGTATCTCCTCACTTGTCCTACTTTCACCTATTGAATCTTGTAGAAGTCCAGTAGTGTCCAAGTCTGGGAAGATTTTAATCCTGATGAATCTGTAAACGCTATAGACTTAGTCTTTCATACAAGAGTAGTTTGGGATCTCGAACTTCCTAAAGAGGCAAATGAAGGGATCTGTAAATGTGGTCCAACTTCCATATTGAACCTCATATATATCAAATCCCAGAATCAAGTTATGTAAAAGATCATGTTTTTAAAAAAATCTCAATAGTAAAATCCAAGCCCAAAACAAATTGTAGTTCTTGAAAATAAGCCTACATAATAAGCATAGAATTTTGAGGAGTTTTTAAAAACTTAAGATTTTGATGGACTGAATGCTTATTTCTCTGCCAATGAATATGTTAAAATATTACCCTAATCAGGATGGAATGCAAATATTGTACTTATGTTTGTAAATAGGAATAAGTAAGGACATGAAGGGAATTTGTTATCAATGAGATTCAGAAACTTACTTAAGCCATGAGAGAGCTTGCTTTATCCCCACTTCCACATGCACCACAGTACAAACCTGTCCCTTAAATATGGAATAGACTTTCATGAGACATCAAGTATTCAGTTGTCTTTATCTCAGAGTAACAATTTCCATGTGTGTGAAAAAACTTTTGTTTTGCTGGGCACCAGTGTTTCACGCTTGTAATCCTAACTACTCAGAAGTCTGAGATCTATCTATCATGGTTCAAAGTCAGCACAAGTAGGAAAGTCCCCGTGGGATATTAACCTCCAATTTACCACTCAAAGCCAGAAGAGATGCCTTGTTTCAAGTAGTAGAATGCTAGCTTTGAGTACAAAGAGGCTCAAGGACAACACTCAAGTCCTGTGTTCAAGCCAGGGAATTAAAAAAAATAAAATTAAAACTTGGGTTTGAGTCAATCAGTTTAGGGTATGTGGTTGTATGGGAGGTCAGGCTAACAAATTTTCAATTTAAGAACATCTTTCAGGAGCAAAGTGTCATTTAGATATGATTCTATAGCAAGCTCTGCTCACACACCCAAAATAGTGAACAACACTTCCTGAAATATCAACCAGAACAAGAGTTTAAATATTAGGTGGGGGAAATGTATTTTCATTCATGTAACACAGACAAAGGGATACATTCAACTCTAAGTAATTCATTCTTAACAGCGGGACATCCAACCTGAGGGATGAGGAAAGAATTGTGAGCAAACTCTACATTTAATCCCAGTTCCAAGGCCACTATGATAAAAGGCAGTAATAACTATTACCTTCACAATATTTTTAGATTGAGATAGTGGTTAGAAAAGAAAACAGGACTAAAAAGTATTAAAGTACATTTGTTTCTATTCTGTCATGTTTGTGCATTCATTCCTATGTATGTATGTGTGCACATTTTAAGGAAATTAATATGAGGAAGTAAAGATGAATTGTTCAAAGAAAGAAACAATAGTGGGAACATCAAAATTCAAATGAGAATATGAACTTTTTCAATATATAGTGTATATATATTTATATGTATATAAATATATATGTACATTTAAAATTTCTCAACTTATTGCAGTTAGGTTAGTGATATCTTCTATACAGAAGAAAATAATTACCTTGAAGGAAGTCTAATCAAACATGTAAATATGGTTGACTAAACTGAAAGCAAGGATAAGGACATGTGAAAGAAGTTTTGTCAAAAGTTGACAACAGTATATATAATAGTAAATATTAGTGTTTTGTGGATTCAATAAATGGTTGAGGATGCCAACAAGTTAAAATGCTTGTTCTAATAAGTAATGACAGTATTTAAAATTCTATGTACACAAGGATAAAAATATATACTAAGATACAAAAACATAAAATGCTAATCAAATTTTTGTCAATGACATCTACACATCTATAGCAAGCTATTGTATGATCAAGCTGTCAAAAGTGAATTTTGTATGGAAGATTCTCTAGAATAGGAGAGAAATGGAACTCATAACACTTAGGTGTGCCCCTGTTCCTCTAACAGTTGACTCCTAAATATAATACATACATACCAGCAGGGCATGGTAGAAGTCCTTAGGAAGTCCTTACAGTACTGAAAAAATGCATTTTATCCACCAAGATTACTGTACCTTGCTAAGGTATTTTTCACAAGTGAATGATAAAGGACAAATGCACGAAAATACTTCCAGAGTGGTGCAATTAAAAGAATAAACCTCCACCATACATATCCGACAAAACTACTGAAAAGTTTTAGTCCAAAAAATACAAACATTATCGAACAAGAAAAATACACAGAATGTATAAAAGTTTCTAGTAAGACAATAGACTGGTAATGGCAGAATTTTAAATTCTGGGTAGACATCTGGCTGGTAGGTTTTTAACTCTGTCATTTCAGTGCCTGGGACTGGGAGTTTCCTTGACTCTCCCCATGTACTGACCCGATTCATGTGTGGACCAGCTCAGGTGCCATTACACCATGTCATATGTCTCCATGTTCATGTCCTGTCTCCTGTCTCCTGGCTGTTCTCTGGTCAACATGGCATCCAAATTCATTCAGCAATCCATTGGAGCTGAATTGGTTTGTTACATTGTTTTTGTCCTTTGTTTCCTCTGTGGTCTGTTTCCTGTGTTGTGTATTTGCTGGCTGCAGGTCTTTGAAATTAGCCACCTGTACAACACTAGCATTCCAATAAAAACTCTTTTATCACCACTGATCGAGCCTCCATGGTCAAAACTATTTCCATTAGAGAGTGCAATCAGCACCAGAGTAGCCCAGAAGGAAATGTAAATAGGAAAGGGACAACATAATATTCATTCCTTAATCTTGATCCTAACACAGGGAGGTGATGTGACTATAGGCCATGGAGGAAATTCTGCCCTTGCCCCTCAAGCACTTGTCTATCTCTGGGATTGGGTACACACCATCTGCTACTAGCAGATAGTCTTGTGTGTCCCTTTCCCATCCCTTCCCAGCATCTCTCCCACCCAATCTTCACCCCCCACCGAAGTTGAAAAGTTCATTTTCGACATGACAACTTGTACTTCTCATTGTTGCAACGGGTCCACCTGTATCCTTATTTAAGGGAGTTGTGTTTCCCCTTCCACTGCACAAATTATATCGACAACACATAGTGAAAGCAGGGGTTATACTGTGGGGGAGGGACATACAAAGCAACAAAGAAATAATCTCATAAATGCGTTAGAAACAAAATGCATGAAAGAAAAAAACATTTAAATACATATCTTAGGGTTCATTTTCCTAACATCACCTTATCTGAAATTTTCTGCTTGATTCATACATATACGAGATATTGCAAATTAGGGAAACCATGGGACCTGTTTCTTTGGTCTTGGCTTACTTCACTTAATATAATTTTTTCCAAGTCTTTCCATTTCCTAAAAAATGGGGCAATGCCATTCTTTCTGATGGAGGTATAGAATTCCATTGTGTATATATACCATATTTTCTTGATCCATTCATCTACTGAGGGGCATCTGGGTTGGTTCCATATCTTAGCTCACCAACAACGAAGTAAGGTTCCCTTCTGTCCACATCCACTCCAACATTGATTGTTATTAGAGTTCTTGATTTTTGCCATTCTAACTGGTTTGAGGTGGTATCTTAATGTAGTTTTGATTTGCATTTCTTTTATGGCTAGGGCGGTTGAGCATTTCTTCATGTGTCTATTGGCCATCCTTCTTTCTTCTTCAGAGAAGTTTCTCTTTAAGTCTTTAGCCCACTTATTTATAGGGCATTTGTTTCTTTGAGGATTTGTTGTAGGGGGATTTAATTTTTTGAGTTCCAAGTATATTTTAGATATGAGACCCTTGTCCGTTGTATGGCTAGTGAAGATCTTCTCCCAATCCTTAGGCTTTCTATTGATCTTGCTAGCTATGTCCTTTGCCATGCAGAAGCTCTGCAACTTCATGCAATCCCATTTGTCCAACCTTTCTTTGATTTATTTTGTTTCCGGGTCTCTATTAACAAAATTTCGGCCTGCGCCAAGGAAACCTAGGGTTTCTCCTATTCCATCCTGTAAAGTTTTCAGAGTGTCTGCTTTGACTTCAAGGTCTTTGATCCATTTGGAGTTGATTCTGGTGCAGGGTGATATATAAGGATCTAGCTTAACTTTGTACAAGTAGTTAACCAATTTTGCCAGCACCATTTACTGAAGAGGCTGTCTTTCTTCCATTCTATTTTTTTAGCTCCCTTATCAAAGATTAGATGGCTATAGGTCTGTAAGTTAATTTCTGGGTTTTCAATACTATTCCATTGGTCCTGAGGTCTTTTCTTGTGCCAATACCAAGCTGTTTTGATTACTATGGCTTTATAGTAGAGTTTGAAGTTTGGTATTGATATTCCTCCAGCAGTGTTCTTTCCGTTGAGGAGCATTTTTGCTATTGGGGGTCTTTTATTGTTCCATATGAATTTTTGGATTGCCTCTTCTATTTCCTTGAAGAATGAGGGTGGAATTTTGATAGGTATCGCATTGAATTTGTAGATAGCCTTGGGAAGTATTGCCATTTTTACGATGTTAATCTTGCCAATCCAGGAGCATGGGAGATTTTCCCATTTTTTAAAGTTCTGTTTTGATTTCCTTTTTCAAGCTTTTAAAGTTTTCATCATCGAGGTCTTTCACTTCTTTGGTTAAGTTAATTCCTAGGTATTTTATTTTTTGTGGCGCTATTACAAATAGAGTTGCTTTCCTAATTTCAGCCACACTTTTCTTATTGTTGGCATACAGAAAAGCCATTGATTTTTGGGGGTTAATTTTATACCCTGCTACTTTGCCAAAGTTTTGAATCAGCTTGAGTAATTTGGGAGTGGAGTGTATGGGATTCTTTATGTACAAGATTATGTCATCTACAAAGAGAGATACTTTTATTTCTTCCTTTCCTATTTGGATCCCCTTTATGTTTGCATCTTGTCTTATTGCTGTAGCTAGGCATTCTAATACTAGATTGAAGAGAAGTGGAGAGAGTGGACATCCTTGTCTTGTTCCTGAGTTAAGAGGGAATGGCTTTTTTTTTTCACCATTAAATACAATTTTCTCCTTTCTCCTTCACAAATTAAACCATCAAATACAGTGAAACCAGGTGTTATACCATGAGGGAAGGCCATACCAAGCAACAAACAAATCACCTTATAAATATGTTAGAAACAATTGCATGAAAGCAAAAATATTTGAATCCTTATCTTGGAGTTCCTTTCACCTAACATCAATTTATCTGACCTTTCCTGCTTGTCTCAGACATATACTAGTTATTGCAAACAAGGGAAATCATGGGCCCTATGTTTTTTTGGGCCTGGCTTTCTTCACTTAATATAATTTTTTCCAAGTCTTTCCTGCCACAGCACACCACCAGCTACAGACCTCGTGAGTAACCCAACTGGGTCTAATCTCTGGGGGTGGCAATTCCATGTGGAATCCCAAAGCCCTCTGACCCAAATCCACTTCCAAAAGAAGGGATCATACCAGCACAAAACACGGCCATAAGCTTTGTTCCTAAGGCTGGTGTGGCTACCTGGAAAAGCCTGGGACGCAGCTGCAGGCCTATGATAGCAGTCTACAAACCTGAAACCCCCAAAACTCCCTGCCACCAGACCTGAGAGTGTGACTCTAGATAACAGGCACCCTCTCCTATCAAAAGGCCATCTACTCCCAACCAAGCCACAAGGAAAGTTGACTACAGCAAGACATACAATGTTCTATCAGGAATCTGCTCTGAGATCTATGGGGAGACTAAAGCTCCCCTAAAGAACTCCCCAAAAAACAATTCTTCAGTTTTTATTCTTGTTTTTTTTGTTTTGTTAGGCTTTATGTCTGATCTTTTGTTGGTTGTTTTTATTTCTACGTATTATTTAAGTGTACGATTTAAGTGTATTGTGATTTAGGATTTGCTATTTCTCTTAAAGCTTCTATTTTTCATTATTATTTGGTTTCTTCTTCCACTTTCTGATCTAATTTGTCAGATTTTTATTCTTTATTTTCTTCTAACTCTCCCTTTCTCCTCTCTCTCCACATTATACTAATACTCCATCAGAGCTACCCTGCCTAGTTCTATACACAAAGTAAGGCCTCCTTCTACGTGTGTAAACAATAATTACAGGAGTTAACTTAGATTAAGCGACTCTCTAATAATATTTGAAAAATCTTTCTCTAATCTCAGCAACTTTCCAAATACACTTCTTTTTCTTACCTTCATCTCGATCTCTAAGCTACTCCCTACATAACGTTTCTTCAAATTCTTTTCCACCTCTGACACTTGATAACAAGGTCTTTATTCTCATTGTACTACATACATATACCCCTCCCCCAAGCTGTTCTTATCCCTCTACTATCATTATACCCAAGTTCTTTTCTGAACTTGAAATCATATCTCTCCAATCCTAACCCTTCAATTCTCCATCTGCTCCAGCCCACTGATTCCTAACGGTTAATATATGAACCAACTTACATTTGGTTCTATATTTGACCACAAAATTGGTTCCATTTGACTATTTTGAGTACAAGGGGACCATCTTGTTAACTCTAAGGAGCAGAGTACTTATCACCCAAACCCAGGATGTCACAAGTTGCAACTATACATAATCTTGACCCTGAAGCCACAATATCCCTCTCCAAGCAAAGAAAAAGAGAGCTAAATAGGAAAACACTTACACATAACTTTGAAACCTTAAGATCTATATATGTACATGACACTGGGTTGGCTCCGCTCCCCCTCCCCCATAAAAAGACTGTCCTACTGTCATACCAATGTGATTCTTGTCTCCAAATGGGTAGAACCAACTGCAGAAACACAAGGAATATGGCCAATCAAAAACCTCAAAACTATCTCCACACAAACAAGCTACAGAACAGTCCCAGAATAACCTAGAGGATAATGTTCATGATAGATTAACTGCAAGGCTAGTAAACCTGCTGAATGAAAAATTGGATACCCTGAATAGGTTATTCTGAGAGTGTGATGAGGCCAACCAGAAGCTAATAGATGACTTCATAGCCTCCAGAAATAAAAAGATAAAGGAACTCCAGCAGAGGAATAAAGAAGCTAATGAAAAGATAAGGACCCAGATTAAGGAGTGGAAAGAAAAGTCTGGCAACCAATGCCAGAAGGTAAGGCAATCTATTCAAGACTTAAAAGAAAACTTTAATAAGGAGTTGGCCACCATTAAGAAAGAACAGCAATAAGAAGGGTGATAGAAAGTGAAGTAAAATGTCTTCAAAGAAAAATGGAGGAGGCTGAAGAAAGAATGTTGGATGCTGAGGACAGTTTAGACCAGACATTCCATTGTGACATCACAAACTCTCCAGTGTGACATATCATTGTCATTATGACACCATAAGCTCAATTTGACATCACAATATGACAATGACATCATAGCATTATGACATGACATTGTCACTGTGGCATCATATACAAATTGTGAATGCCTATTCTGGGATTGATTTCTATTTCAAATATGTCATATGGGTTGATAACAGAAACCCATTGTGACCTCATAGCCATTGTGAGATCACAATCCATTTGTCACATCACATTGCCATATTGATATTACTAACATACTGTGACTTCACAAAAATGTTTTGTCTTCATAAATTTTGTAACGTCACCATTTTGATATCTGAGGCACTTTGTGAGCACACAAATTGTTTTCGACCTCATAATTTTTAAGGTATGACATGTGATATCAGAAATCCACTGTGACATGACCCTTGTGTCATTATACTGCCAGACGTCATGACCGCAATATCACATTTTGACACCACCAACCTCTTAGTACTTCATCAATGTTGTGACAACAAATAACTTTGGAGACATCACAGTCCCTGTGTGAACTCATATACTCATTTTGAACAAATGAGAATTGAGTTCCAGCATTCCATTTTGACATCACCAACCCACTGAGACAACACAAAGTATTGTGACATTAACACTAGTATGGCATTCTGAAATAATTGTGACATCAAACATTATTTTGAAATGATATTGTGACATCACTATGCCATCATGATATCACTGTCCCATTGTGTTTTCAAAAATCTAGTATGAGCTCATAACATTTTAGAAAATTCTTGCTGTTTGGGACTTCAAGCTCCTTCTGTGAATGTCTATTTTTACTGTAAACTACTATCAATTAAATTTGGACCTATTTTTTAAATTTTATTTTATTTTATTTGAGAACATACTGTACAGAGGGGTTACAATTACATGGGCAGGATAATGCATACATTTCTTACCAAGCATTGCAGCCTCCTCCTTTGTTTACCCTTCACCTCCCTTCCCATCCTCCCCCCTCCCCCCCAACCAATCATACCCCCCTCCCCCCACACACACCGACATTGTAAAGCTGGTTTTGACATGACATTTTGTACTTCTCATTGTTGCAACAGGTCCACCTGAATCCTTAAACGACTTGTTTGTTCCCATCTCCTCCACATGTTATACTGACATCAAATATAGTGAAAGTGGGGGTTACACTGTGGGAGAGGGACATACAAAGCAACAAAGAAATAATCTTATAAATGCGTTAGAAACACATGCATGAAAAAAACGAAAACATTAAAATACATATTTAAGGGTTCATTTTCCTAACATCACATTATCTGACCTTTTCCGCTTGACTCATACCTGTACTAGATATTGCAAATAAGGGAAACCATGGGACCTATGCTTCTTTGGGCCTGGCTTACTTCACTTAACATAATTTTTTCCAAACCTTTCCATTTCCTAACAAATGGGGCAATGTCATTCTTTCTGATGGAGGCATAGAATTCCATTGTGTATATATACCACATTTTCTTGATCCATTCATCTACTGAGGGGCACCTGGGTTGGTTACATATCTTAGCTATGGTAAATAATGCTGCAATACCATAGTTGTGCTGGTAGCTTTAGTGTGGTCTTGTTTGTAAACATTTGGGTAAATGCCCAAAAGTGGGATTGCTGGATCATAGGGGAGATCTATGTGAAGTCTTTTGAGGAACCTCCATACTGCTTTCCAAAGTGGTTGAACAAGTTTACATTCCCACCAACAATGAAGTAAGGTTCCTTTCTGTCCACATCCCCTCCAGCATCTGTTGTTGTTAGAGTTCTTGATTTTTGCTGTTCTAACTGGAGTGAGGTGATATCTGAATGTTGTTTTGATTTGCATTTCTTTTATGGCTAGGGATGTTGAACATTTCTTCATGTGTCTATTGGCCATCCTTCTTTCTTCTTCAGAGAAGCTTCTCTTTAAGTCTTTCGCCCACTTATTTATTGGGCAGTTGTTTCTTTGAGGATTTGTTGTTGGGTGGTTTAATTTTTTGAGTTCCAAGTATATTTTAGATATGAGACCCTTGTCCGTTGTATGGCTAGTAAAAATCTTCTCCCAATCTGTGGCCTTTCTATTGATCTTGCTAGCTATGTCATTTGGCCTGCAGAAGCTCTGCAACCTTATGCAATCCCATTTGTCCAACCTTTCTTTGATTTGTTGTGTTTCCGGTCTCTATTCAGAAAATTTCGGCCTGAGCCAAGGAGACCTAGGGTTTCTCCTATTCCATCCTGTAATGTTTTCAGAGTGTCTGCTTTGAGTTCAAGGTCTTTGATCCATTTGGAGTTGATTCTGGTGCAGGGTGATATATAAGGATCTAGCTTTAGTTTTCTACATGTAGTTAACCAATTTTGCCAGCACCATTTACTGAAGAGGCTGTCTTTCTTCCATTCTATTTTTTTAGCTTCCTTATCGAAGATTAGATGGCTATAGGTCTGTAGGTTCATTTCTGGGTTTTCAATTCTATTCCATTGGTAAATTTGGACATATTGGGATATTACAAACTCATTGTGACATCAGAAACCCGTTGTGACCTCATCACCACTGTGACATCACAAAAAAATTTGGGATCTAGAATGCCATTATGACTCACCAAACCATTGTGACATCACAAACCTATTGTGACCTCATGACTAGTATGGCATCACCAACTAATTGTGACATCAATGATCATGACATAACTATGATGTCACAATGACAATGTGAGGTCTTAGTGCTATGATGTCATTATATTTTCTGAAACCACAATGAGGGGATGAACCACTGGTGATGATTTCTCAAAGGGTATGTGGTGTTACAATTGCATCTCTGATCTCAATTTTCATGAGTTCACAATGAGGATATGTGTATTGAAAGGAACTGTGATGTCACAAAGGCCATTTTTTTTAAAGGTGCTCAGATGTCATAATAGTTTTGGACTGTCACAGTGTTGATGAAGTCAGAATGGAATTGTGATGTCACAACTAGTTTCTAGTATCACAATAAAATTGCAATTTCAATTGCTTCTAGTACAAAATGAGAATACGAGTTCACAAAGGAGCTTGAAGCTCCAAATCCATTGAGTTTTGTAAAATGTTATGAGTTCATACGAGGTTTTTTAAAACACAATGGGACAACTATATCACAAAGGCAATGTGATGTCACACTATCATATCATAATAATGTTTTGTCACAGTTGTTTGGTGATTCAATAATAGTAATGAGGTAATAATAGCTTTGTGATGTCACAATGGGTTGGTAATGTCAAAATGGCATGCCAAATCACAATTGTCATTAACTCACAATGAATATATGAGATCAGAAAAGGACTATGATATCTACAACAGCATGTGTCACAAATGTTCTGAATTCCTAAGCGATATTAGATTTCACAATGTGCACAATAGTCATGTCTGGCAGTATCATATCACAGTGGTCATGATGTCACAGTGGATTTGTAATATCACATCACACCTGAAATATTTTGAAATAAAAAAAGATTATGAGCTCACAAAGAGCCACCGATATAACAATGGCTGCATGCCAAAAAATTACAGAGGCAGGACAGGTTGGTGATCTCAAAGTGGGTTAGTGATATCACCATGGCAATGTGATGTCATAAGGGGATTGTGTTGTGACAAGGGTTATGAGTTCACAATAGGTTTCTGCTATCAACACACATGCCGCATTTGAATTAGAATGAAATCACAGAATAGGCACTGCCAATGTATCTATGGCATCACAATGTCAATCTGATGTCATAATGCTACGATGTAATTGTAGTTTGGTGATATCACAATGAGCTGATGGTGTCATAATGACAGTGTCATATCATACTGGTGATAATGTGATGGAGGGTTTGTGATGTTACAATGGCATGTCTGTTCTCAATTGTCCTGAGTTCATGATGATATGGGTACACAAAGCAATTGTGATGTTACAAATGCCATGTGTTTTTTCAAAGGTGTTAAGAGGTCAAAATAAGTTTGGGTTGTCACAATGTAATCATGATGTCACAATAGCAATGTGACGTCACAGAGGTAATGAGGTAACTTGGGTTTGTGACATCAAAAAGAGTTTTTAATATCAGAATATGTCCAATATCAATTGCTACTATTTCACTATGAGGATACGAGTTAACGAGGAACTTGAAATCCCAAAGGTCATGAATTTTCTAAAATGTTATGAAGTCTTAATCAGATTGTGAAAACTCAATGGGACAATGATATCACAATGGCAATGTGATGTAAAAATATCATGTCTTAACAATGTACTGATGTCACAATTGGGTGGTGATGCCATACTGGTGATGAGGACACAATGGTTTTGAGATGTCACAATGGGTTGGTGATGTCACTATAGAATGCCGGATCTCAATTTTCATTTTTTTAATGAGTATATGAAATCACAAGGGGACTGTTATACCTCCAAAGGCATGTTTTGTCACAAATGTTCTTCAGGCCTAACAGGTTTGTGATGTCACAATACTTTAGTGATATAACAATGGCAACGTGATATCACAATGGGTTTGTGATTTCACAGTGGTTATGAAGTCACAATGGAATATTGATGTCACAATGAGTTTGTAATATCCAAATCACACCCAAATTCAAATGCTAGTAGTTCACAATGAGGATAGGAGTACACAGCTAAAGCTTGAAATCCCAAAGGCTATACATTTTCTAAATTATTGTGAAGTCACAACTGATTTGTGAAAACCCAATGGGACAGCGATATCACAATGGCAATATGATGTCACAATATCATGCCATAATAATGTTTTGATATCACAATTGGTTATGCCATACTGGTGGTGTAACAATATGTTTGTGAAATCACAATCAGTTGGTAATATAACAATGGAATGGCCGACCTCATTTACATTAATTCACAATGAGTATATGAGTTCAAAAAGAGACTTTGAAGTCTCCAATGGCATGTGTTATCATAAAAGTGATGAAGTCCTTACAGGTGTGGGATGTCACAATTTGACACTATACTCAGGACACCTAGCAGTGTGATGTTACAACAGTCATGAAGTCACAGTTTCTGATATCATGTCATACTTGATATATAATGAGGTCAAAAAACAGATTATGAGATCACAAAGGTTTAAGATATAACAATGGCAGCAGGTCAAAAGTATATGAGGACAGGATAGATTTGTGATGTCACAGTGGGTTAGTGATATCACAATGGCAATGTGATGTCACACTGGATATGAAGTGACAATGGGTTTCTGATGTCAAAATTCATGCCACTTTTGAAATAGATTGAAGTCACAGAATAGGAATTCACAATGTGTCTAGGACATCACCATGACAAAGTGATGTCAAATGGCTATGATCGTCATTGTAGATTGGTGATGTCACAATGAGTTTGTGTCATAAAGACAATGGTATGACAATCGACCTGATGTCCCAAGGGGTGTGTGATGTTACATTTTCATGTGCACATCTCAACTGTTAGTTCACAATGAGGATACGGGTACACAAAGGAAGTGGGATATCACAAAGATCATGTGTTTATTTTTTTAAAGATTCTAACAAGTCATAATAGATTTGTCATTTCACAATGTGATCTTGATGTCACAATGGCAATGTCATGTCCCAATTGGTTTGTTATGTCACAATAGTGATGAGGTTACCTTTGGTTTGTGATGTCACAATGATTGTAATATCACACTCACAGATCAAAATTCAATTGCTGCTAGTTCACAATGAGTATACACTGTATGTGCTTCAGGTCCCAAGGGTCATGAATTTACTAAAATGTTATGAGGTCCTATTATACGTTTTTGAAAAATGATAGGACAGTAGTATTACAATACAATGTGATGTCACTATATCAATACATAATAATGTTTTGATGCCACATTTAGTTGGTGGTGCCATAATATTGATGAGGTTAAAATAGGTGTATATCACAATTTTCTGGCATTGTCACAATTAAATTCTGGGTCTCAATTGTCTTTAACTCACAATGAGTATATGAGTTTGCAAAGGGACTGTGATGTCTCCAAAGGCATATGTTATGACAAATGTGACGTCCTAAAAGTTTTGTGATGTCACAATGTGATACAAAGTTCAGGACCTCTGGCAGTGTGATGTCTCCGTGGTCTGAGGTCACTGTTGATTTCTGATATCACATTTCATACTTGAAGTATCATGATTTCAAACACAGATTATGAGTACACAAAATTCCTGATACCACAATGAATGCATGACACAAAAATTATGAGGATAGGACAGATTTGTTATGTGAGAGTGGGTTATTGAAATCACAATAACAATGTGATATGACAAAGGGATTGTGATGTCACAAAGCTAATGGAGTCACAATGGGTTTCTGACATCAACCAACATGCCACATTTGAGACAGAATGGAATCACAGAATAGGCATTCACAATGTTTCTAGGATGTCACAATGACAATGTGATGTCAAAATACAGATATAATTGTAGTTTTGTGACATTTTATTTAACAATTCATCTACAGAGGGGCAGCTGGGTTGGTTGTATATATTAATTACGGTGAATAATGCTGCAATAAAACATAGTTGTGTTGGTAGATTTCTTATGGCCTTGTTTCT
>NW_027205589.1:7500-14108 GCF_024711535.1 Dipodomys merriami | reverse complement strand
AGTTTGAAGTTCGGCATGGATAGCCCTCCCATATTGTCTTTATCCCCTAGAATTGTTTTGGCTATTCTAGGTCTTTTGTTGTTCCATATGAATTTTTGGACTGTTTTCTGTATTTCAGTGATGTACGTCATTGGGATTTTAATAGGAATTGCGTTGAATTTGTATATTAGTTTTGGAAGTATTACCATCTTTACTATATTAAGTCGGCCTATCCAGGAGCATGGGAGGTCTTTCCATTTCCTAGTGTCTTCTGCAATTTCTTTCTTTAACTTTTTATAGTTCTCATTAAATAGTTCTTTTACATCTTTGGTTAGGTTAATTCCTAAATATTTTATTTTTCGGGAGGTTATTGTGAATGGGGTTGCTCCCTTTATTTCCCTCTCTTCCTGTACATTATCAGTGTATAGGAAGGCAACTGATTTTTGTGGGTTTATTTTGTATCCTGCTATTTTGACGAAGAGAGTTATGATTTCTAAGAGATTCGGGATGGACTTTTAGGGATCGTGGAGGTATAGTATCATGTCGTCTGCAAAAAGGGATAGTTTAACTTTTTCTTTCCCTATGCGGATCCCTTTAATGTCTTTTTCTTGCCTTATTGCCCTGGCTAAGGGTTCTAGGACTATATTGAAGAGGAGTGGAGACAGTGGGCATCCTTGCCTTGTTCCTGATTTTAGGAGAATTGGTTGTAGCTTTTCCCCATTAAGTATAATATTGGCTATTGGTCTGTCATAAATGGCTTTTATTGTTTTTAGAAATGTTCCTTCTATTCCTATTTTCTCCAGAGCTTTTAGCATGAATGAATGGGGGCGGGGGGAGGGAGCGTGTTGTGGGGCGGGCGGGCGGCGGACTTTCACAAGTGAGCGGGGTGCCTCCCGAGGGCTCGTCTCTTGCTGGAGCCGACCCATCTTTGGGAGTTTTTTGTTGTTGTTGTTGTTGTTGTTGTTGTTGTTGTTGTTGTTTCTTTCTGGTTTCCATCTGGGGGAAAAAGAAAACAAAACGTACAAACACCCCCCCCCCCAAAAAAAAAAAAAAAAAAGACGGGCGGGCAGACGGTGGGACGAGCGCTCACTTGCCCTTTTCTGGCCATGTTGGGTGGGGGTGGGGGTCTTGCCACGGGCGGCGGAGGTCGTGCGGGTGGCCGGTTCGTTTTCTCTCGTGGTGCAGGCCTGCCGTCTTTGCCGCCCCTTCCTGCTTGGGACCGATCCCGACTTCCCGGTTCTCGGGTTCGGGCCGCTCCGTTCGGGCGACTCCCGTCCTGGTTCCTGGTTTCACTTTGGTCGCTGGCGGCGGCGGCGGCGGCGGCTCGATCTCGGTCTAGGTCTCTGGTGGCTCTGGTGTCGTTCGTGAGGTCGCAGAGAGGACCCGGCTGCAGGTCCTGACCTAGGTTGTGCCTCTCGGTGCGTGGCGGTGGGGAGTGAGGCGATTCGTTTCCGTGTTCTGTGTCTCCGGAGCTCAGAGCCGGCCGGCGCGCGCCGATCCGGGGTACGGCGGCTCGGTGGAGTCGGTCGTTGGAAGGCGGTTGTCGTGCTCCCCCTGGCGTCCGCCTTGATATGACAGTCCCCTCGTTCTCAGCCGAGCGAGCGAGTGAAGGAGGAGGTCTGGCGGCAGCGAGCCGGGCGGAGGCCCGGCCTCTACCGGGTGCCGGGCGCGACTGTCGCCGTGGTGTCGCTGTGGCGCCGGGGCGGCTGTTCTGTCGGACTTTGCGCCCGCAGGCGAGCGCGGGGTGGGGCCGTGAGTCGCCGCTCTCTCTTCCGTGCCCGGTCTGTGCCGGGGGTGGCGGCTTGGTCGGGTCGACCAGTAGTTCTGTCTGGGCCCGACGCCTTGTCCTCCTCCCCTCCCTGGACTCTGGTCTTTGAGGGCGAAAGAAGGAGAGTACGAGGGACGTCTCGGGAGTCGGGGGAAAGGGTCCCCGGGTGAGCCGCTAGGTGGTGGGGCCGGTCCCGGCCCGGACTCGGACCACCCCCCCTCCCCGGAGTCACCTCCGAGTGAGCGCTTGGCGCGTGCCGGGCGCGAGGGCCTGGGTCGCCGGCCCCGTGTGGTCTCCCTCCACGGCCCCGGAGGCCGGAGGACAGACCTCTGCGGCGGGAGGAGCCGTGGGCACGGCCGAGGCGAGCCTCGGGGCCGGGACCTACACCCCCCCCCTCCCCGACATAGGATGGTCGTCGGAGTCACCTCCGAGTGAGCGCTTGGCGCGTGCCGGGCGCGAGGGCCTGGGTCGCCGGCCCCGTGTGGCCTCCCTCCACGGCCTCCTCCACGGGCCCCGGAGGCCAGAGGCCAGACCTCTGCGGCGGGAGGAGCCGTGGGCACGGCCGAGGCGAGCCTCGGGGCCGGGACCTACCTACCTACCGTCTGCGGTGTGCGCGATGGCGGGGACTTGCCCGGTGGGCCCTGCGTAGGGGAAAAGTCGAGGCGGAGGGAGCACCTCGGGAGTCGGGGACCCGAGCCCGGGAGTCCCGCGTGTGTGCGTGCTGGCGGCAGGGCGCTCACCACCGACCCCGCGCGGTGTGGGTGTGGTGGCTGGGTGCCTCTCGGAGTGGGTGCCTCGCGTCTGCCGGGGGAAGGCTCCCCGTGCCGCTCGTGCCGTGAGCCCGTGCGCACCCGGGGTAGTGGGGCGGGTGCGTCCCCTGACCCCGCTCCCGCCCTCTCTCTTCGTCTGTCTTCGCCTTATGTGGTCGACCAGCTGTCCCTGAGAGTTCCGTGTCTGGCTCTGTTGGGGACGTGTTGGGGACAGGTGTCCCCGATGTGGTTTCCGAGAGGTCCCTGTCGCCAGCGAGTTGTCGCCCCTGCGTGACCAGCTGGTTTTGGCGTGGTGACGTGAGGATTTTGTACCTGCAGGAGGGTGCTGGCATGCTGTGTCCCGGTGGCTGTCAGCGGGTCTTTTGGGGCTCTCTCGGATGCTGTGTGCCGGGCCTTTCCCGTCTCTTCCCGGTCCGGGTCCCCCTGCCCTTCCCCCCGCACCCCGGGCTCCCGCTGCCCTGAGCAGGCCTTGCCCCTGTGGTGGCTCGTGGGTGTGGTGGTGGTGGTGGTGGTGGTGTGGTGGTGGTGGTGGTGGTTGGTTGGTGGCTGAGTGAGTCCCGTCGTCCTTGATCTCTCCCCCGCTCCCGGTGCCGGATTCTGGCCCTTGCCTCGGCACGCCGAGGAGGAGAGTGGTTGGTTGCCTGGGGTGCATAGGTAGGCCCGCGCGGTGTGCTTCCCTCGCCGTGGCCGGCTTGAGGAGGAAAAGGCGGGGGGCGAGTCCTGCCTTGCCTTGCCTGTGCGTGTGCGGCATCCCCGTCCTGCCGTCGTGCTCGTCCGACCTCCGTGGCTTTTTTTTTTTTTTTTTTTTTTTTTTTTTCCTATCGCCCCTAGCTCCAACTCCCCCGACCTGCCGCTTCCCGATGGCGGGCCTGGTCGGCCGCTGACCTGCGCTACTCCCGAGCGCTGTCCGTGGTTCTTTTTCTTTTTCTTTTTTTCCTCTCTAGCTTCTTTCGGCTCTGTGCCCGGCGGAGGTGTCCTGGTAATCCCGAGCGCCAGGGACGCTGAAGCCCGTGGTATTTTTTTATTTTTTTATTTTTTTAAGTTTTTTTTTTTTTCTTTTTTTTTTTTTTTTTTTTCCTTTTACCTCGCTCGTTACTCACGAAAGGTTGTCTGTCCTGGCTGCGCTTTTATCCCAGGCTGTTGGCCCTCTCGGGAGCCGAGCTTCCTGGGCCCCACCGCCTCCCGAGTGCCGTGTGGCTGTCTTCTCCGCCCCCTCGGTGTGATTGATGTGGTGACGTTGCGATCTCCTTCGGGCCCGGGCCTAAGCTGCGCCAGGCGAGGGACGGACATTCATGGCGAATGGGACCGCTCTTCTCGTTCTGCCCGTGGGCCCCTGCCCTCACCGTCCCACCGTGCCGGCGCCGGTGGTGTGCGGGGAGGCAGGGGTGCGGCAACCGGGTCCGGCTGCGCTCTCCCTGCCCTCGCCGTGAGGTCGGGGACTTGTACACGCTGGAGGAGGGGGGGCGCCCCTGATCTTGCTCCTCTCTTCCCGTGACTCGTTATCGGCACGGGGGTCGGCTCTCTCCGTGGAGAGGGAGGGTCGGTGCTCCGTGCTTGCCCGTGCTGTGTGGTGTGAAAAGCCGCGCCTCGCGCTCTGCCCTCTTGCGGTGCTCCCGGAACGCTCCCGGTCGGTTCTCTCAGGTGCCTGAGGCTGAGTGGTGGTGTCGTTCCCGATCCCGGCGTTGTCCGTTGCCTTGTGCCAGCCTGCTGCCCGTGGTGTGTCCCGGCCGTCCTTGGGTTTGTGGGGCTTGTGCGAGTGAGAAAAAAAAGTTATCGCAGAGATTGACGTCTCTGCTGGGGGGGGGTCGAGGCGGTTCCCCAGAGGAGGAGCGCTCTTCCCTTCTTGCACCGGGCGGGTGGCTTCCCCGCATGAGCTGCCGGCCCTGGTCCTGGCTTGTCTTCCCTGCCGTGTCACCTGGCTCTTGTTGCACCGGGGGACCTGAGATGTTGCAGTGGGAGGCGAGCCGGGCCTGTGCGGGCTTTCCCGCCCGTGTGCGCGACCTTGCTCTGGCCCCGCACGGCAAGGCCGACCGACCAGGGTTGGTGTTGCTGCTGCCGCAGACCCCCCCCGCCCCACCCCTCCCTGCCACCCGTGGTGGGAAAGATGGACGCCTTTGATGTGTGCTGGTCCCGGCGGGGTTCCCGTCGGGGTTGGGTGCGGGCCACCCTCAGAGTGAGGAGAGGTTCTCTAGCGATCCTCGTTCGGGAGGCGGCGTTCGCTGCCGGGTTGGCGGGGGCCCGCCCCCGATGGGCTCCCGCGGCCCTGCCGCTCCCTGTCCCGCTTTTGAGCGTTAGTGGCTGCCCGCGTTGGTAACTGCGTGCCCGCGCCTCCCCCCTCCGAGCTGGGGGAGGGTCCCGCGGGGCCTCTCCCGGGCCGTCGTCTGGTGTGGTGAGTGGAGGACGTTCCCGATCCGTCCCCGCCCCTGCCTCGCGCGCGCGGTGTGTCGAGTGGCGGAGCCTGGAGCCTGTGCTGGGTCGCGATGCGAGGGCGTGTGGTGTGTGGCTTCCCGGCCTCGTGCTTGGGGTGCCGTGGGGTTTTTGGGGGGTCCCGTCCCCCTCCCCCTCCGGCCCCTGGCGACGCTGTTCCCGAGCGTCTGTGTGGGCCGCCGCCCGTTGGCGACGACGGCGCCGTGCCGGGCGCCGGGCCCCGCGGTGTTCCGGGGCCGCCGTGCCCGTGGTGGTGTGCCGCTCGGGGGGGTTCTGGCCCTCCGGAGCCGAGGATCCCGGTGTGTGTGGGCCCTTGCTCACGCGGCCGAAAAAAGAGGCGGTCGATGATGGGTGCCGTGCCCGGCGGTGTGGATGGGTGCGGTGGGGCCCTGCTGGCGCGGGTGGCTCCGCGGGCGCTCGCGGGGTCTTTGAGGCGTGTGCGAGCTGCCTTTTCCCTCTCGGGCCTCTTTTGGGGGGGCCCGCCGCTGCCGCGGTGGGGGTTTCCGGTCCGCTGGTCGGCCGGCTCGGTGTCCCAGGCGTTGCGCGGGACCGCCCAGGAGTTGGGGGTGGTGAGATCCCGCGTTCGTTTCCCTGGCGTGCCGGCTGTGCCCGGAAAGGTCTCACCTCCCCGCTGGTTTGCGGCTGCGCCACCCGCCCGTGGGGGGGGGGTGGCCGCTCGCTCGCTCGCTCGCCTCTCACCCCGGTGACCCGACCCGATGACCCTCCCCGCTGCTCTTATTGGGCTTCCGGCATGCCCTCCTCACCCGCATCAGCCTTCCGCGATCCTCACCGGTTTGGCCTTGGTGGCCGGCCACCGGCGGACGGTCGAGTTGGGCGTGTGTGGTGTGTTCTCTTGGTGGGGGGGACGGCGCTCGGCTCGTGAGGCTGCTCTCCCGGTGTGGGGGAGGCACGTCGTCGCGGCGGCGGTGGCTTTTGAAGGGTCTTCCCGGATCGGTTTTGCTCACGACGCGAGGGCTCCTGCCAGCGGGACCGCCGGTACGCCACGGGGGCGGTGGCGGTGAGATTCCCGCGTGCGTCCCTCGCTCGGGAGTTGGCCGTCCGGGGGCCCGAAGCCGGCGTGACGTGTCTCCTCCCGCTGGGCGCCGCCTCGCGTGCCTGCGCGATGTCGTCCCGGGTTCCCGCGCCTCCCTCCTGCTCGCCGTGCCAGAGGCTTGCCCGCATCGTCTCCTCCGTCTCGAGCCGTGTGGCTTCGTCCCCCGCCCCGGTCCCGGATCCGGGGCGTTGTGCTCTCCCGGCGTGTCGCCGCCGCGTGCCCGTCGCGACCCCGGTTCCCGTGCCTGGCCCCGTCCGCTCTGTGCCGGCGGTGTCCGCGCGTGAGCGTGCTCGCGTGCGTTGGGTTTGGTGTCGCCCGCCTCCCGGGGTCCCTGCCGCCGCCTCCGGCCGCCGCCGTTGGCCGGTGTGACTTGTCGCCGACGGGTCGTCGCCGCAGACCCCCGACCCCTTGCCGGCACCGCCGGTCCGCGGTGGCGCGGGTCGTTGTGCGCTCGGCCCCCGCGTCCGTGCGAGCGAGTGAATTCGGGCCGGCTTCTGAGGGAGGCGGAGAAAAACCCCGTGGCCGTGTGGCGTGCGTTGCGTTGTGCGCGTCACCCTCGGCTTTCTGGCCGCTCGGGTGTGTGCCACGCGCGACCCGGCCGGCTGGCCGG
>NW_027205588.1:0-14111 GCF_024711535.1 Dipodomys merriami | reverse complement strand
ATGGTCGATGAGCTCTTTCATCTGGTATTGATTGATGATCTCTTCATTCAAGAATATGGAGGATGATTCTTTGTATTCTTCCATTCTTCTGCTATGATGGTGGGTAGCAAGTCTACCTAAAATCAACTAAATAAAATAATGGAAACCCAGAAAAAAAAAAAAGAAATAGCAAAACCAAACGACAACTCATCCCCCCAAAATCAGAAAAAATAATGAATTTTGTTTGAATCAGTCCAGCGTTTCACCAATCAAGAGCTCCTAGATGTGTTAACTGACATAGGTTGGAGCACAGTGGCTTCCTATATACCCTGCATGACCTCTCAAAACGGAGCTATCACAGCCCATCATAGTGACATCATAGAAGAAATGGACCAATCAGAGTCTGGGCCAGTGAAGTCAGAGAACATGGAGCAATCATAGCTTGCCAGCATTGATACTCTAGCCCATAAGCTTCAAAGACTGTTGCTAAGGACTCCATGTGGGCTTGAGGTTGCTCTGGTCATTGTTATGCCATTCCTGAAACTACTAGGACAGTGGTCAAAGTCCTCTGATCTTGTAGAGGACTCCTGAATCTCATAAATTGCTTCTGTGGAGACACTGGCCAATAGCCTCCATTCTTGATGGCCACCTTATCCTATATTTGTTCCAGCAATGACATGGCAAGAAGATCTCCGTCCTTCTCAAGGACAGCTCTCCTACAACTTGCTCCTGAGGGGACAAGGTCCAGGCTGTCTTTTTTTAAAATTTTTTTGTTGGTCGTGGGGCTTGAACTCTGGGCCTGGGCACTGTCCCTCAGCTCTTCAGCTCAAGGCGAGTGCTCTACCACTTGAGCTACAGCGCCATTTCCGGTTTTCTGGTGGCTTATTGGAGATAGGAGTCTCACGGTCTCTCCTGCCCAGGCTGGCTTTGAACCGCGATCCTCAGATCTCAGCCTCCTGAGTAGCTAGGATTACAGGCGTGAGCCACCAGCACCCAGCCCAGGCTGTCTTTGAGCCACAATCCTCACAATTCACTTTCCGGAGTAGGTAAGGTTATATGCCTGAGCCATCGTTAGTTACTTAGCTCATTTCTCACATTTGGGGGAAGTATATATATTTGTTAGAAAGGTTGGTATTAGATATGTCCTTTTAACACCTTAAATTTGTTGCTCTTGATGTCTAATTGTTAATCTAGTGTCTGATTAGAAATTTGTCATAATATGATTGAAGATCCTTTGTGTGATGAGTTGTGTCTCTGTGCTTTGGGAGGTTTCCTGTCTTTGACTGTTTAATTAGAATGTGTCTTAGTGTGGACCTGTGTAATTATGTTAATTGTCTTCTTTAAGCTGCTAGATTCCTGCATAGAAGGGTTCATGCTTTCAATCAAATTTGGGAAGGTTTTGGTCATTATTCCTTCAAATACTATGTATTTCTTTTTTTTAATCACTGTATGTTATACATTGTACATACAATACATATTCACATTGTATATTTGAATATACATATATATGCCTACATATTTATATTATATATACATTTATATACATATATTTTTTCACATAACTTCCACTTTTGTGATTGTTTATGGTAGGAAGTCTAGATTGATCTCAGCTACTCCATCAGAGTTAGACTTAGGAGTTTTCCTTTTTATTTCTTGGTGAAAGTATGCATTTCTCGGCAAGGATATCGAAACCGGTACAAATCAGAGGTAGCCTTGAGTTCTCTCTTTCTCTCTCTCTCCATCTCTCTCTCTCTCTCTCCCTCTTTCTGATTTCCTGCCTCTGTCAGCTCTCTGAGCACAGGACCATTGCTTACCAAGTTGTTTTAGTGTGTGCTGTGATCTACTAGTGTGTGCACTGCCATGTTCTGCTTCAAACGTCACCATGCTACACCTGGAAGAGGAGCTTCTCCAAAGTCAGCCTGCATGGGTGTGTCTGACACTTTCTTCAGGTCGGAGTTTCCATAGCTACTAGGGTGGCCTTAGTAGATGCCCATGTGCCAGGACTGCTGACTGCTGACTGTGGGCTACTCAAGCACAGCCTCTTTATTTACCCAAGTCAGAAGTCTGTGTTGGATCCTGGGGACACTGGCCTATTGGTGACTATACTAGGAGCAAGGCTGTGGGTTGCAGGAGCCTCAATGTGGCCTGACATCTGGGGAAGAGAAAGAATAGGTCAACTCTAAAGGGAAAAAGAATGAAGAGAGAAAAGAAGCAGTAAAACCTTTATCAATTAAAAACACAAGAGTTTGGAACTGGAAAAGCAGTGGAAATATTCTAAATAATAAAAATTGCTAACATGGATAGAAGATGGATCACATTTTGTCATATATAATTTTGAAAAAAAACATACTAGGAATGAAAATTTAAAAGTCAAAATTAAAACACTATTTGGATTATAACTAGACAGTATAGCTCAGTGGTAAAACATTGGCCTAGCATATGTGAAGCAATGGTGTGATCTCCTAAGCATTACAAAGTACACCCAAAGCACACACACAAAAACCACATGAACACACACACACACACACACACACACACACACACCACATACACACAATTGGAATATTGATATTATCATATTAAACAGAGGAAATTATCACAAATAGAAAATGTAGGTTAATATATGAAATAAGAATATTTCTCGTACTATCTAAAAGTTTAGTAGAAATAAAATAATCACAATACACTTGGATTCCTATAGATTAAGTAAACTGAAAATTAAGCAATAGAAGACATGAGAACCTTTTCAAATAAGTTTTAAATAATAAACATTTTGAAACATGTATCCTTTTATTTTGACAAAAAAATGATGTTAGTCGTGTTTTAACTCAAGATTTAGAATATTATAACCAGGTGCTCTATATCTCGCTAGGGGTGGCTATATCTCTAATCATTTCACTCTGAATATTTTTATAATAAGGTATTATAGTTGCTCTGTCTCTCCCGAATTACAAACCCTATTTACACTTCCCACCGTAGCTAGAAAATAGCAGCCACAAATCTCCATGCCCAGCTCAAACTTTTTTTTTTTAATTTAAGTACAAATATTTCCAAAAAGTCACCAGGTAATGTAACTTTTCTTAATAAAGTATGTGCTTCTTGAAAATACAGTATTTGTTACCTGGACAAATATGTTTATAACTATAAGAAATAAATTTATTTAAATTTACCAACCGTATAAAAATTCAAAAAATAATTTTAAATATTCACATCATAAATATTTTAAAAGCAAAATATATGTGTCTGAATAATTTACATGTGAAAAAACAAAGAAATTATATTAGCTAATCCTACAACTCTGATAAAAGAAAAAAAGAAAATATTTAAGTTCAAAATTTGAAATTTAGAAAATAAAATGAAGTGTACTCTTTAGATGACTTAAGTAACTGTAAACCCTCTGCATATAAATTTTCTTATAAAAATGCATGAACAAAGAAAGAAAAAGTACCAATTGATTAATAGCAACAGCAAAAGAATCAGTAGTTCTTATTTTGAGCATACAAAAAATCGATGGAAGAGATAACAATGTTCCTTCCATAAGAAATGTACTTATTTATGTAACTGTAACCCCTCTGTACATTACCTTTACAATAAAATTAAATTGAAATTAAAAATAAACCAAACAATATACGAATTAAGGATTCATATAAACCATTGGTTAAAAATTTTGTAAAAAACTGCACTAAGTACCCAAGGAATATATTTTGATGATGCTACTTTAATAATTAAACTTCAGTACAGAAGCAAAAAGTGTAAAAACTGTTACAAAGTAATAAATCAGAATATGTTACTATTCATAATAATCATAAGCTGAATTTATAGTGATAGTCAAATATGTAAGAAATGAGACAATTTGCCATACATTTGCACTTAATAAGTGAGAAAGAATTTTCTAGGTCTTTTAAAATATATCTTAAGTTTAATAAAGAACCTATTCTGTCACATCATATGATAATCAGATAAAGCTGATATTAGAGCAAAGAACAGATTCTACTAAGTTTTTGTATGTTAATGTATATACTTATTTTGGTTGTGGGAAATTGTGGGGATTTCGACTTGAGTTATTGCTCTTGCTAGGCAGGCGTCATATCAGTGGTTAATTTTAGGATAGGGGTTCCCTTTCCACAAGAACATGCACCTGATCTGTCATTTTAGCCTTCCCATCATCAATGGCATCAGAGTTGCAGACCAACTTGTCTAGCTTCCTACCTTGGCTGGCCTGGATTCCGCAGTTCTTCCAATCTTAGCCTGTAGATAGTGCAGTGTGGTGGAAATGATCCAATGCACCCAGCTATATATTGAGAAGGAGGTCCACTAAACTTTTGGCCTGGTTCTATTCTCAAGCCTCCTTAGTAGTTAAAAGTAGAGGTGGAAGCCCCTGGTGCCAAGCAGTAAGAGTATTTTTTAAAGTAACTAGACATATACATGACTTACGCTTGTGATTACCTCAGGAAAAGAATAAAAGAGCAGTGAAGCATAGAGGACAGACAGAATTTTAACTAGCTACTCAGAGGCTGAATCAGCTTAGGTAGCTACTCAAGAGGCTGAGATCTGAAGGCCACAGTTCAAAGCTAGTCAAATCATGAAAATACATACGATTATCTCTAAAAAACCAAAAGTGGAACAGTGGCTCAAGTGGTAGAACACTACCTTTGGGCACAGAAGGTTAAGAATAATGCCTACTCAGTATCAAGCCTCAAGAATAATGAATGTATGCATGAGCACATGCACACGTGTGTGCGCGTACTCGCACGAGCGTGCACACACACACACACACACACACACACACACACACACAAATGAATATTTCAATGTGAAGTTCTTTAATTTTAAACTTGCTGTACTTTATTCCCCTGTATTAGTTCACAAATTAACAAAATCAGCTAAGCACCTATTTACATACAACTCATGTTTCTCTAAAGTCTACTCTCTCTTTGTAAGTCTGCTTTTATTTGACCCAAAAGTAAATTATTCAGGAAGTCAATTCATCATTCTCAAGTCTGTTGTATTAGATGATTTTTAGGTTCCTCCTAGGAATATGATTTTGTGTAATCCTGCATCAAGCAGCATATTTCTTTCACGAGAAGGGAAGACCCTGTCAAACAATTAATAATAGGTTTTTCTCCACCTGGCGAGCATCTGTAGTTTTACTAACTTCATAAAATTCATGATCTGTCTGTGTATGCCAAAGACTGCTGTGCAAATAAAAAGATCCTTCTCAGAACTTAGCATTTGTATACTATTCATAGGTATGAGGTGTTTAAATATTACTGAAATTTCTTTGGAATAAATAATATTCATCTTGACTATCTTGAGAAAGAAGAATTGGTTTCTCAGCACTTTAGTTAAGAACATGAGTGAAAGAAACAAAAGGAAAAGTGAAGAACAATAATCCATATATTCAAATCAAACAAAACAACCCAAGAAAACACAAATTAATTCAGTACTCAAGAACCTGCAGAAAATGCAAATAAAAAAAAACTATGACAAGCTTATGAATATCCTGACTACATGGGAGCGAACTGTTGTAAGGATAGTGCTTAAAACCCAGACTGGACAGAAAGATCTGTACACAATGCCATGCACCTGTTATTTTAAATTCCAGGAAGAATAACATAAAGTGTACTGAGCCCAAAATCAGATACAAGTAGGAAGCCAGATTCTATCTGAAAAATAATCAGGATAATTTAAGTCTGAGGACATGACAAAGTGGTAAGAACAACCATTTTGGGGGCACAAGACACTCAATTCAAACTCTAATATTATGGGTATTAAAGAAAAAACTATGATTTTAAATAATTGGAATAAATGTAAGATTTGAGTATTTGAGTGGAGAAAAATCCATGAGAGAGATAGAATGAACCCACATTGCAATACTTTCTACTTAAGTGATAATGTTTTGTGGTACTTCAGACAAAACAGTTACCTTGCAAATGGGTATGGATGTGCACTTGGGTGACGGAAATACTCTACTTACACAGGGGTAAATTAAATAGATTTTTTGGGATAGATTGCACTTCTTGAACTAAGAGCCTAGGTGATGTCCCTGAGCTTTTTCTCTCAAGGCTACCACGCTACCACTTTCAGCCACAGTTCCAATTCTGATTTTCTGTCGGTTGTTTGGAGATAAGAGGCTCATGGACTTTCCTGCTCAAGATGGCTTCAAACCACAATCGTCAGATCTCAGCCTCCTGAGTAACCAGGATTCCAGCCATGAGCCATCAATGATTTTAATAATTTAGTAAATTGTGCAGTTCCAGAAGTTATATATTATCTTTATAACCTGTGTAACATATGTGTGTATGTATATATCAATGCATACGGATAGAAATATTTTAGCATATTTTTGTATCTACAATAGATTCGTGAAATAATCCTTCATTATAAAATAAAATGGTAGCCGGGCGCCGGTGGCTCATGCCTGTAACCCTAGCTACTCAGGAGGCTGAGATCTGAGGATTGCAAGTTAAAGCAGACAGGAAAGGAAAGTCCGAGAGATTCTTTTTTTTTTTTTTTTTTTTTTTTGGGTCCGGTCGTGGGGCCTGAACTCTGGGCCTGGGCGCTGTCCCTCAGCTCTTCAGCTCAAGGCTAGCGCTCTACCACTTGAGCCACAGTGCCACTTCTGGCTTTATTCTGTTTGCTTATGTGGTGCTGAGGAATCAAACCCAGGGCCTTGAGCATGCAAGGCAAGCGCTCTACCACTGAGCCACCTTCCCAGCCCAGTCCGAGAGATTCTTATCTCCAATAAACCACTCAAAAACCGGAAGTGGCCCAAGTGGTGGAGTGCTCGCCTTGAGCTGAAGAGCTGAGGGAGAGCACCCAGGCCCAAGTTCAAGCCCCACGACAGACAAAAAATAAATAAATAAAAATAAAATTAAATGGAAACAAAAGTTAATAAGGAGCAAAACAAAGGGAATTGTCACACGTTTCTTGTTGTTGAATATAATATGAATTGTGAGAATCAGTTTGGCAAAATCATCTCTACTTTAACAAAATGGATAATAACTATTAAATCCAATTCATCTATTTGCCCTTATTGTGCATCCTCACACATGAGTGTCAAAATCAAACCACAGTTTCTGCCTTCGTATTTAACTCACCTGTTATAAGTTAGAGGATAGATGAAGTAATCAAATAAAGATTAAAATAATAGTAAGTGAGGCTATGAGTTAGAGCTGAAAATGATTTTAAATATGATAATAGCTAATTAAATTGCATATTTCTTACCTTTACACTATTGTCATGTCCCTCATTCCCACATTAGAAAAGTACATAGAAAGTTCTCACTAAACGCATTATCCTGCCCATGTAATTGTAACTCCTCTGTACAGTATGTTCACAAATAAAATTAAATTAAATTTAAAAAAATAAATAAAATATAAATAACCAAAAAAAAGAAAGTTCTCACTAAATAATATGTACAATTATGAAAAACACTTGAAAAAATATGGGCACCATGTGGTTTTAGCTTATTGTGACCTGTAGGGGGTAGTGTGTTTTTGAGGATTTGCAATACGTTCTAATGGAGATGAAGAGAGGGATGTGCTTATTCTGGAAAACTGGCTAGAAGATTGTTCCCAGAAAGATAGTGATGAATTCTTCCAAAAGGTTACAGTAAAATCACTTTCACAACCATGTTCACTGCTGCACTATTCACTGTAGAAAACTTAAGGAAACAGCCCAGATGCCCTTTGGCAGAAGGATGGTTAGAGAAAGTGTGGCACATATACACAATTGTATTGCACCCATCCATTATGAAGACTGTTACATTATTTGCAAAGAAATGGATAGATCTAAAAATATGTTAAGTAAACTAAGTCAGAGACACACACACAAAGGACCCATGTTCTGTCTCATATTTGGAAGATAGAACTTTATACAAGTTTTCACAACAATATCAACCAAAGCATTCTATTTGCAGAGAATTTAAAAGGTGTATTTTCTTATAAAATTGAATTTTTAATCCAACAAAATGAATACCAGGAAACTATCACTTAAGATATGAGGGGAATTCAAAGGGAAGGATTAAAAAGAGTTATGGAGGAAAAGAGTGAAGGCATAATATTCAATACAGATAGTATGACAGTAGAAAAAATTTAAAGTGGGGTGAGATTTGGAAGGGTGTGGTGAAGTTATGTAAAGATCCATTGTACTTAAAAACTGATTTGTTGAATGGAAATTCACTTGTACAATTATTTAAGATAATAAAAATATAATTAAAAACAATGGAGACACTTTATCTTAAACTGTGTTCTCTTAAACCATGAGTCAATATAATAGTTTCCTCCTTAGAAATGTTCTTTGCAGGTATTTTCCTCACAGTAACAGAAAAGTGATCAACACAATGCATATCAATACATTACATTGCACATCATAAAGAGACACACTATAAATTCTATTTCCATCTCTTTTAAAAATAAAATTGTTTCCTCTATAAATTGATCAGAGGCATGGATTTTGTGGCTAGTTAGTTCATTGCACATGTCTCTCTTCCTCTCTCTCTTTCATGGTTCTCATAGATAATATGATTGCTCCATAATTATCCTAACTTATTTTGCTTTTATATTTTTGGTTGCATCATTTCACTTTCTGCTCTGCCATTTCCCAAATCATTTACATAGAAGGTATTATTTCCTATTTTCTCCTTCCTAGAATAAGCTGCACATGAAGACACCATTGGTCCTCATTTTCAGTCTGTACATTTTAATACACAGGAAAATCTTTCCTCTGCTTTCTATCAGTTCTCTACTCTCCAGTTAGAATAATTTAGAATAGTAAAAATGGAAAAAGAGAAAATAAATCATTGTGAAAAGACTAACTTTTAATTATATGAATCGCATGTGTTGTTACACTTGTATTTTTGTAATCAACTTTTTAATAACTGTTTTTCATTTCTTGCATCTGAAGGATGAAAACTATGGAATACTTCGCCTATTTTCATATCATCCCTGTCCAAGTGGCATGTTAATCTCTATATTGTTGTAATTTATGTATACGTGCTGCTGAAGCATGTAGTATCCTGTAAATTTAAGTAGTTAATGATGTAATCTTTATACAGGCATATATCCTTGGTTGCCTATTTGTAACAAGGAAACCTTATTGTTACTAACAATGCTATTGATCTTATTTCTCTGAAATTCTGTGTATAATGGAAAAAACATATTGTTCGGTAGATTGCTCACACTTGCAATTATTTGCCAATGACTATTTTAAGTCTTTTTCATTTTAAATTTCATCATATTTTGTAGCCTTTATAGCTAGGTTCAAAGATATGGCTTTTCTAGTACTTATTTATCAACTGAGTTAGCTTTGTGGAGCTAATGGATTCAAAGTAAGCCTTGCTGAAGAGCTACTTCTAAACTTTTGCAGCTTAAAATTTCCCAAATGAGGTCTTACTGGCACAAATGTCTACTGACCCTTTACCCTTCTTCCATGTAGTAACAGACCAACCAGAATATCTTACCCTGACAGCAAAGATTATCTTACTGGAAAAAAAAACTAATCTTAGTTACAAGGGATCATAGAGAAATAAACAGTTCTGACTAGAAAGTATTTTATCAAAATATAATTGTTTATTATACCTACCATTTCAAAAGTAGCTAAAGCCAAGAAGGTGAAAAAAAATTGTTCTTATGCATGATTACCTAGTGTCCTGACCTGTCTACCATCCAATCGGGCAGGAACTTACACTACTGAATTTCTATTGCCAAATATTTCCATAGCTCCAGGAGAAGTCCATATTTTTCCTTGATATTAGGCCTTAAATTGGTAATGTTTTAATCACAGTGTTTCCTCTTGCCTCTAGGCTGTAAATCTACAAATGGTAAAGCTTAGGTCTAACTCTACCAAACTCTGAGGTAGAGATAATGGAATAATACTGTAAAACAGAGTTGCCTTTGATACCCTAACCACAACAGAACAATGAAAAACATTTCCTTAGATTACATACAGTTATATATTTTATATTTATATGTGCTAATTTTATGTTTCACACAAAGAAACTTGCTAGAATTAATCGATAATTTGACAAATAATTTGATATTTATTACAATAAATAGGAATATAAATAATTAGGTTTAGAATATTTATTAGAATATAAGAAGTATCAATGCAATGTCTTCGATATAAACTTGTGATACCTTCTAAGTGTTCTTAGTCTCCTGAATTCACTTGGTAAAAAAAATGTTGTTTTCCTTTAATCTGTAAGGGATTTTACTCTGCTGCTCTGTATATTGTTTTAACTCGCTGAACTCAGAATGGTTTTCCCCATATTTCTGATCATACCCAAATTTTGCTGATATGATGTCCAAAAGGTATTATTCTTCTACAGGATCCACGCGTCCTAGGATCCTAGGTCCTAGTTATCTGTATCATCAGATAAGAAGGGCAATTATTCACACCTAGGCCCATGCCACATGCCAACAGAAAGTAATTGAAAACTCATCTCAACTCCTCATTTCCTATAATAATTCAGGGCCCCAATTACACAGGATTTAGCAGTAAGCAATTGTGAAATGCAAGGCAACTTAAAATGAAAGATGAGATCACAAAATCTGAGAGAAACTACTGTAATTCACACTTTCAATTTACAGATGACCAGCCCATATTAGTGAACAAGATCACAAATGTCACAAGAATATTTTTAATACCCCTCTCCTAATGATTAATGAAATATTTCAGTCCAGTATAAGTAGGCCAAAAAATAGTTCCTGGAAGGATAGATCCATAATTTTTCTACCAAGGATAGGAAAACTTGACTTAGAAGTCAAATATAATTCAGAAAAACATGCATGCCAGCAAGTGCTTTACCACTGAGTCACCTTCCCAGCCCCTCAAATAAACTTTTTAAAGGCACATTCGCCAAAATGACATTTGACGATTATATACTTAGTAACATTAAAAGTTTTTCAAGTGGAAGGAGCAAGTTACAATAGAGTTGATTTATTATCCTGCACTAATACCAAACAGGTTCAACCATTCCGTAAATTATAGAAATAGTAGCCCCGACCATTTGTGTTGTTCAGTAGATGCCTTCCAGAAATGTGTTACCTAGATCAGCCTCCCATATTTCAAGCCTAAACATTAGCTAATAAAGTAAATTTCATCAAATAATAAAGTACATTTTAAAAGATCACGAATAGTTGCCTTATCATGTTGTTTGATGTTTTCCTTAAGAAATATGACTTTAAGTCTTGAATATGGGTACTCATGAGAGATGTGACAAACATAAAATCTGTCTTCTATTTCTATCATATTCCTCCACAGTAATAAATTTTAGTTTTCTTCTTTTCCCAAAAGTTATACATAGTAGAGAATATTATCCCATGTAAAGTAAAATAATCACAAACCATTGTACAAAGCAATTTATAAAAACTGGTAGTTAGGAAAACATTCTAAGCCATTTTTAAACTTTCTTGTTGAATAAAGATTAATCTTCCAAATGGATGAGAATAAAATCATGTCTAGGTGCTTCACGTCTCCAGTCTTGCAAATTGTTATTGCAGATGAATTAATTATGTAAATATAAGCTGATATCAGTTCAAGTATATGCAGGATTGAAATGCCATAGAATGTATATAAACCTGTCAAAGTATGAACAGACAGTTTAACAGAATGACTATCAAGAAGTTGAAACCAGAGAAGAATATTAGTAAAAACAGAATGAATGAAAAATGAAAAAGTGGCAAGCACAACTAGAATACTCAATGTACACATGTGATAAAGGAAGTGGTAAATCTGAAATAAATCTTGGAGAAGGAGTTGGTTGAGAATGATAGGAGTGACTTTGATCCAGGAGCATTGGACAATTACATGGACATATTTAATTGTAACACAATTGCACAACCTTTTGAAATTTATTTAAAAGCACAGCAAAAATCAAACACATAAAAATCACAACCAAACAGCAAACTCTACAGAGTATGAATATGACCTCTCAAAATATTAAATAGTTAATCAAGGGCAGTATGGGAAAAGCAAACCAACTGTTCAAAGAGGGCAGTTTGGGGTAGGGGAGAATTTTGAACAGATTTAAATAGATTGTCTAAGGTTATAAATCACCTACATCTGCAGCAAATATTTTCTAATGGGAGATCTCTTTGTCTGAACTGGATATTCCAGTCCTGAGATACATTTGATAGCTGGTGAATATAGAATGGAAGAAACAAGATCAAAACCCATTACTCTGTTGGAGAGAAAACAGTCCTCTAGGTTTTCTCTCATCTCTCTTTACTACTCTTTTTCATACTTTTCAGTCAAGTGATTTTGAATTATATCTTTCCTTCTTTGTTCTGGCAAAATAATCGGTCAAAGTAATTCACTAAAGATTATTTGCCATTTTTTCTATTATGCTGTTTATTTGTCCAAGCGAGTCCATTAAACTTCCCTCTTGCATTTGGTTGCCACGAAAGCCCAACATCTATGATAATGAGGACAAACTCTCAGGTAAAACCTTTTCTCCAAAAAACCAGTCCAAGAAGCTGTGATCACAAATATTTAGCTATACTGTTTTTTCTTTTACCTTGAAAGTATTCTTATGTCTAAAGTGCCCACAAAAATAAGTACTCCACCACTTTTTGGTTCAATTACTTCTAACCTCAAAGATATAATTTGCTAACAAGATGCTTAGAGGAAACCGAAGAATACTCCACTTTTATCTTCTCACTTAAGACTCTCGTTAGATACCATATCAGGAACAGTGAAGTTATTCTTTTCAAAATTACTTCAATAGATTATTTTTTTCTTGGTCTTGCATTTGCTTAACAAGATGTATGGAGAAGAATAGAGTTAAATCACCGATACCTTGGATGACAGTGTCTGTTACAAAGGACAATACTTCGATGACCTATTTCTATGTCCTCCTCTTAGCTCTTACCTGATTTCCAATTAATCACAGCTTCTTGGGTTAAAGTCTAGTGAAGTGGAAGGACTATAAGACCTCCCCCACTGCTACGTCTTCATGGTTTCTCTTTTAAAACTATTTTATTTGGATGTGGAACTTATGTTTATGTCTTCATTCGATCTAGTGTGCATTGAAGTGAGACAAATAGGCTCTGTAAAACCACTTTATGTAGGTAAAATATTAAGACAATCTATTTTAAAAAGTTTTGGCCTCCCTCCATTGCTGAAGCTAATACGCTTAGCTAGGGCTTCGAAGAATACTGTTTTCTTACTTTTTCCATTTGCTCTTCTTTTCTGATCCCAAAACTTTTTGGCTTATGTAATAAGAGAAGTCTTCACAGTCTCATGTTAATAATGATATTATATTTTTGAGCCACTTAGAAATGTGAAATCATTTGTTTGAAGTATCCAATCAGATTTTTTTCTGTGTTTCAGTGCTTTATATGCAAAGACATTGTGGAAAGTATTATAAACAGAAAAGTGTAAACCCAATATCTTCTTTCATTGTGGAGGGCACTTTCCCCTAAATAGTTTGAACACAATTATCTTTTTCAGAGAATTACTGTTTAGTAAGTAAAGGTCAAATCACAATTTTGATGTCTTTTTTTTTTTTTTTTTTTTGTCTGTCGTGGGGCTTGAACTCTGGGCCTGGGCGCTGTCCCTCAGCTCTTCAGCTCAAGGCGAGCGCTCTACCACTTGAGCTACAGCGCCACTTCCGGTTTTCTGGTGGTTTATTGGAGATAGGAGTCTCATGGTCTCTCCTGCCCGGGCTGGCTTTGAACCTCGATCCTCAGATCTCAGACTCCTGTGTAGCTAGGATTACAGGCGTGAGCCACCAGCGCCCGGCTTTGATGTCTTTTTTTAAAGAACTTTGAATTTAAATTCCACTACAACCTTGTTTCACACAGTAAGAGTATATTTTTTGGGTAAGGAAAATTCTCAAGGTAACCTACAGGATTTACAGCAAGGTTTGTGAGGTTTGTCTGTTTAGTGTGAAAAAGAGCCATTTTCACCCACATCACTCCCTCTCAGCTAAATCTCCATGGATTTCTTTGCATGAAAGCCTATTCTCCCAGGCAATTTTATTTTTTTAATAGGCTAAGTTGTTAAAAAGTTTGAACAATTAAAATTTACCTGTCATAACTTTAAAACTCTTTTGAAATTCCTTTAACAGAATCGCGAATTCACCAATCCTAATTCCATCTTTACCATATTAAACAGTTAAAATGTTG
>NW_027205587.1:0-14126 GCF_024711535.1 Dipodomys merriami | reverse complement strand
ATGCAATGTCTACTTGCTCTATGGTGATTATAGTCAAGTGTAGTTATTTTATATTCCTATTATACATGGAGAACGTAGTAAAAATAAGTTGGGATTATAATAACATATTTACAATTTTATGAAGAGGAGATTTTTAAAAATATTTTATTGCTATTATAAAGGTGATGTACAGATAATTATAGTTACTTAAGTCAGGTAAAGAGGACATTTCTTTTAGAACAATGTTCCTCCCTCAAAGAAACCAGTTTTTAAATTTTGAAACAACTTTTAGCCTGTTCAGTTATTAGGAAAAAAAATCTACCACTGAGAAACATTCAACTTGTTAATTTTAACCACAAATATTTTAACATGTGTGCCTTCAGGTATTGATTCATTTAAAATTATATTAAATTATATTAACTAATATTGTATGTGCTATTCAAAATATATGGTAGAAAATTTTGACAAAAATGGAGTAAGTTTGAGAACAAAAATAGAAAAGACACATTCTTAAGCTTATTCTGTCTCTCAAAAAAGGAAAAATACCCAAAATGTGCATCTAGTTCAAATATATTTCATCTGCTTAGAAAATGTGATGATTGAAATATTTAGAAAGAGGTAAGGTCAATATAAATCTTGCTTTGATACCTTGTATCCTATCTAGTAATCACTCTATGAATTCAAAATGGCTCTTAAAAATTGAGAAATAGACTATTGTGTTTACTCAGTAATCAAACTGGTTTATCATTACAGGAAATGTAGTAAAGTGATCATTGACATTAATACTTTCCATATATTTTACTGCATTTGGCAATATCAACATTTTCCTGTTGCAAACTTAATTAGATGCTCTTATTGGAGTCAGACTAATTATAACATTTTTAAAGATGATGATACAAAATAAACTTCCAATGTTGGTTGTTGTTTTCCTGATTTCTCTGAAACATTTACACATCTTACACAGAATTAAGACACATGTCACTTCTTAACTTGTTGAGGTGAAATGGAGTTATTTAATGTAAATATTAGAAATTTAAGTTAATTCACATTTGCCATTATTTTGTATTGATCATAGAAAAAGAGCTTACCTTTGTGTTTCAATGTTTTAATAGACTCTTTTTTTGTTTTTAATATCTTTAGCAAATTTACAAGCATTGCTTTCAGAGGAAAATGAAGTTCTCTAATCTGAAGTCTTGACTTTTGATACGTATGATGAGGCTGCAGGCTCTTGTTAAGGCAAAGGTAAGGCACTAAAGTGAATATTGGCCATGGGCCATAAGTTTTGTGCTTCTTTGTTTTGATTTTTTTCTTGATGAATTCACCTTCTAGAAGAGGAGAATCAGGAATCAGTAGTAAACCAATAAATAACAGTAGTAAACATTAAAAACAATAAAACAATAGTAAACAATAAAACAGTAATAAACCAATACAAACAGAATAAAAATAGTAAATTTGGTAGTATTTTTGATGGGATTTCCAGATTATATGTCTCTAATGAAAAGAAACAAAATGAAATAAATCTGTAAGTTTTCTTTGATTTTTTTTGGGGGGAGGGGTATTTGTTTTGTTTTATTTTGTTTTTTTGGTCATGGTGTTTTAATTAGGTGTGTGGGCACTGTCCCTGTGCTTTTTTCTCAAGGCTACCACTCTACCACTTTTTTTTGGTGGCGGGGTCTGGTAGTGGGTCCTGAACTCTGGGCCTGGGCGCTGTTCCTCAGCTCTTCAGCTCAAAGCTAGCACTCTAACACTTGAGCCACACCACCACTTCTGCCTTTTTTCTTTTTGCTTATGTGGTGCTGAGGAATCGAACCCAGAGTCTCAGGCATGCAAAGCAAGCGCTCTACCACTGAGCCATCTTCCCAGCCCCTCTACCACTTTTTTTTTGATTAATTTTTATTTTATTGTAAAGATGGTGTACAGAGGGTTTACAGTTACTAGTAAGGTAATGAGTACATTTCTTGTCAAGCATTGTTTTCCCCTCCTTTCTTTATCTCCTACTATCCCTTTCTTCTCCCCTCCCTCACACTTTAAGTTGTAAAGTTTGTTTCCATCAGAGTGACTTGTGAGTCTCAGTGTTGCAATGGATCATCCTGTGTCCTTTTTTCAGCATTTTGTCATTCCCTTTCCTCTCCCCAAATTAGATAAATGTATATACAAGATTCAGAGTGGTAAAATCAAATACAGTGACAACAGGGGCTGTAGCATAGGGGCAAGTACAAACAAAAGAAACACAAAAAACACATAGTACATTAACAAGGTTGAGATGCCACCTCACCCCAGTTAGAATGGCTATAATCAAGAAATGTAATAACAATAGATGCCAAAGTGGATATGGACAAAAGAGAACCCTGCTGCACTCCCTAATGGGAATGTAAACTTGTTCAACCACTCTGGAAAGCAGTATGGAGGTTCCTCAAAGGACTAAACATCGACCTCCCCTATGACCTAGCAATCCCACTTCTGGGCATTTACCCAAATGATCATAAAGGCGACCATACTAAAACTACCAGCACTACTATGTTTATCACAGCATTATTTACCACAGCTAAGATATGGAACCAACCTAGATGCCCCTCAGTAGATAAAAGAAAGTGTGATACAGACAGACAGACAGACAGACAGACAGACACACACACACACACACACACACACACACAATGGAATTTTATGCTTTCATCATAAAGAAGTCATCACCCCATTTGTTAGGAAATGGAAGGACTTGGAAAAAATCATATTAAGTGAAGCAAGCCAGACCAAAGAAATATAGGTCCCATGTTTTCCTTTATTTGCAATAATTGGTATAAGTCTAGGATAATCTTATCAGTTGAACAGAAAAGCTCAAAAGCTATGTACATATGATCATATAAGATGATAAGCAAAATGAACTTCAAAATATGGACACAAGAGGCCACTCTACCACTTTGAACCACAGAAATATTTGAGTTTTTGATTAATTGGGGGTTTGAGTGTTATGGCCTTTCCTGCCTGGGCTGGCTTTGAACCACAATTTTCAGATCTGGCATACATGTGTGAGCCAACAGAACCTGGCTCCCATAGATTTTTAAAATCATAATTGCTTTGACTCTTCAGAGCCTTTTATACTTCCATATAAATCTTTTCACTGCTTTTTCTATTTTTGTTAAATAATATTGAGAGATTTTTATAAAGTGTGCACTTAATCTAGAGATTAATTTGAGGACAATAGCTATTATTACAATATTACCCTTCCAGTCTGTTAGGATGTGATATTTTTCCATATGCTAGTATTTTCAATTTCCTCTTTAATATCTTATGAATTTCCTCTGAGAAATCTTTCACAACATTAAATTTATTCATAAATATTCTATTTCTTGAGGTTATTGACAATAGAAATGTTACCCTGATACTTTTTCTGTCTCTTCATTGCTGGTATATTGAAAAACTATCTAATTGATTTTTTAACCTGCGACTTTGTCTGGATGGAATCTATTTTTTTTTTTTTGGTGGGGGGGGGGGTCCTGTCATGGGCCTGAAGTCTGGGCCTGGGCGCTGTCCCTCAGCTCTTCAGCTCAAGGCTACCTCTCTACCACTTGAGCCACAGCACCACTTCTGGCTTTCTTTCTTTTTGTTTATGTGATGCTGGGGAATCAAACCCAGGGCCACAGGCATGCAAGGCAAGCGCTCTACCACTGAGACACCTTCCCAGCCCCTCTATTTTTCTTTTGACTGCATCAGTTCATACCTCTACCAATAAAGACAACTTGACTTCTTCTTTTTGGAATTGTATATCCATTATTTAATTCTTTAATTGATCTGGGTAGTAATTCGGTAACTAAAGGGAAATGATATATTTCAAATTTGTGGCTAAGCATCGTAGCTCATGTTTAGCTATGTGGGAGACTGAGTCAAGCAGATCATATTTAGAGTCTATTGCCAAAATGATTTGCAAGCCCCCGTCTGAACTAATAAAATATTTTAAACACCAACAGAAGGTATGGTATTAGGGTTATGTAAATAGGAGAAATGTAGCCCAGGCCACTATAAAACCCTTAAAAAACAAACCAACTAATAAAAAATTAACACTAAAAACAAACAACAATGACCTCAGGTGTATTTCAAGAGCTAGAATGCCTGAAAAACAAGTCAAAGACCCTGAGTTTGAATACCAGTGGTAACAAAACCAAAAAAAAAGCAAATTTTAAATAATTATTAATAACAAAAATTAAGTGTTTATATTAAGGTGTTTAGATAAAATTATGTTTAGGAGAATCTATTCATAATCTACCAAAATATATGTCAAGAAACTTTTGCCTGGAATTAGAAATCCTTATAATAATGTGCAGAATTAGGCAGATGATTGAAAGTGTTATTTCTTTCATATATTTATCCTATTTGAATTAGCAAGTGCACAGGTACTAAAATACTAAACAGCACTTAATGGTTTCTATGGAAACATCAACCACAACACACCATGAAATCTTAAGATACCATGAATATAGGACAACAACGGCACAGGAATTTGCAGTAGTGTTTAGGTCATTCTTTTCTGCTCTGTCCTTCATGGTAAGTATCTATTTTTATTTGCTCACATCCATTTTACTCTATAGTTTTTTGGAAATACATTTTTTTCTTCTGTTAGTCTTACATGTAAATCATTATAAGATTCAATTCTTTAAATCCATCTTGCTTTCTTATTTTGGTACAGATTTTCACTAGTTGTCAAAATGCTATTTCAAAAAGTACAGAATAGGTCATGTTATTTCCCCCAGTTTTTTTCTTAGTAAATTCTTTTATCTTTAAATTGAAAGCTATTCATCAAAGTTAAAAGCTGGCATGAATTGCTTATATTATATTTTTCTTGTGTCATCTCATTAATGTATCATTTATCCATTTGTTCAGATTCCTAAAACTCCAGTTACCTGTCATGAACTAAAATAAAACTGGGGTACACTCTCAGGGAATACTGTTGCTTTGTTTTTATAAGACATAAATGAGAGAGTATACAATAAAAGTAAAAAGAAGATACTTCTGGAAAAAGAGAAATCTTTTAAAAGTAAGAAATGGAGTAGTTTGGTGGTAATGGGATTTGGGAATGAAGAACAGTGTGACAAACCTTTTCAACAAGGAAGGACATCTAAGTCATAAATTAAAATAGCCGACCATTGGAGATAAAATAATAGATATAAACTCCAGCAAAGAGAAGAGGCCACAACATTTTGAGACAGGATAAGCTGGATTTGCTCATCAGAAGGACATTTAAGAGAAGATTGCTGGGCAGAAGATGAAATGGAAAACAGATTGATTGTTCAAAAATTATTTCTATTAATATAAATCAACTCTTTCATATACTTCTATATAAACTGCTTTTTTGGAAAAGATATCACCAACTCAACCCCTTCTCTTCGTTGTATCTGAAGATGCAATGTGATATCATTTGTATCATAATACTTAGCACATTTATAGGAGGTGTGTGCTGTGTAAGAATATTTTGCTCAAAGAATTGTTTTGTGATACTTCTAGATAGGAATTTTGTGTTTTTTTAAAAAAAAATTTTCTTTATTGTAAAGATGTTGTACCGAAGGGTTAGGAATCTTTATTTCTGACTTCAATGAGAATGCCCTCTACTCTAAAACCATATCTTATTAAAGTATGCATTGTTTTTATTTATTTATTTATTTATTTATTTATTTATTATTGCCTGTCCTGGGGACTGAACTAAGGGTCTGGGTACTGTCCTTGTGCTTCTTTTGCTCAAAGCTAGTACTCTACCACTTGAGCCACAAAGCCACTTTTGGCTTTTTCTGCTAATGTGGTACTGAGGAATCAAACCCAGGGTTTCATGCATGCTAGCCAACCACTCTACCACTAGACAAAATTCCGAGTCCCATTATTTTATTTTTATGGGGAACCACTTTTTGTATACTCTGAAGATCATTAATAGTCAGCCAGAAACTTGATTGATATAATAGATAGTGATAAACATAAAAAGGGTAAGAGCTTAAAATAAGCCAATGTTATGATAGCTAAGAGTAGAAATAAAGCTTGGCTCGGCAATCAAGTACCACTAGACAAAATTCCCAGTCCTATTATTTTACTTTTATGGGGAACCACTTTTTGTATACTCTGAAGATCATTAATAGTCAGCCAGAAACTTGATTGATATAATAGATAGTGATAAACATAAAAAGGGTAAGAGCTTAAAATAAGCCAATGTTGTGATAGCTAAGAGTAGAAATAAAGCTTGGCTCGGCAATCAAAGCAAAGACCCCTCCTATTAACCTGCTGCGTTGGTCTTCACCAGTACTGTATGCGTGTCCTTGGACATCACATCATGCCTTGCTATTCCTGGAATATTGGCACATGACCAACAGGTTGATGGAACTCCACAGGTGAGTGTCCATGAGAAAAGGTAATGAACACACTGGGTGCTCATACAAGCTATGTGGAAACTCTGATTGGGCCTGGAACTAATATGACCTACATGGCCTTGGGAGTCACATAGTCTCTCCTAGAGAGTCCTTATTTATCCCTTGCACAAGGCATCCCAGGAGCTGTCCTCAACTGGGGCCTCGACCATCTAGAGGGAGATCTGCTTCTCTTTTTTGTTCAATAAATCTTTTGCCATTTTTCTCCTACCTCTGTGTCTCGGGACCCATTTTTCAACATTATAGAGACAAAGAAACTATTCCAGGCATCACAATTTCTCAATTGTAGCTATTTTGATTAAACGATTCATCAACCATAATTCTTTATTTTTTCAGTATTGTAATCTGGATATAAATTCCTTTTCCATAACATTTCTTTCTTCATACTTAAATAGCAACTTTTCCCACCACAATGCACTGACATGGAAATGATTTTATCATGTTGTACAGTTATTTTTCCTATTCATTGAATGCGAAGGGTATCAATGTCATACCATACAATCTTTCTAATTTCTATTCATTTGTTTAATTTTTTATGTATTTTAACTTTTTATGTATTTATAGGGATTTTTTTACAAATCTGTGCAATCACATTCAATTTTAATAATAGATTCCAATGGTTCTAATACACAGTGATCTTGCAAATAAACCCGTTGTATAGATGATGCATTTTGAGGTCTGTTTCCTAAAATGAAAAAAAGTAATTGCATAAAGCAGTGGAAGACAAGAGCTGAGATACATCTTCTAACATTGATGTCCCTACTCCCATTCCTTGTCTTGATGTCCAGGAACAAGACAAGTAGTTCAGACAAGTTTCTATTCCTTTAATGTTTGTATAAATTATGTGCTTTAGAAATATTATCCCATTTCATGCAGACCAGATATGATTCCTGCTTATGCTTGAATAAAATTTTGTTGTTCTTGCTATCACAGCATCATTCCCAACAGGCATCTCCCTGTGTCCTTCACCCTCTCTTGATTCTCCCTCTTCCTCATCAGTTACCTGAATACTGTCCTCAGCTCCTTGCAGCCTCTGCTCAGGTACTGAGGGGCCAGTGTAGCAGGCTGCATCCTTATCCCACAAGTAAACTGTTTTTCTTACCTGTTTGGAATTTGGTCATTCCCCAAACAAATGACAAAAATTGAATGGTAGCTAGTAATAACTGGTAAACACTATTCTTGGGATTATATTGATTATATTCAATAATAATAATTCCTTTATAGTCAACTTAAAAATGACATATGTCCAAATTTTGTTGCTAATTGTCAACAGCTAATTTGAAAGACTTGTTTTACTTTTTCAAAAATAAGAAACATAAATGGGGATAATAGAGAGAGTTTTTTCCTAAATTATATGTAGACTTGTCCCCTGGGTGGTTCTAATTTTCTAGACTGAATTGTTAATCTCTGATAAAAATCACCAGTATTTCTCTAGGAATAGTTATTTCTCTTTATTTAAGTTATACATCCTGGATATAAGATAGCATGAAAGATATTTGTCATACTTTAATTGAATTTAATATACAAATATGTTTTTATAAGTAGATGCCATTTCATCTGAATTTTCTCTTTCATGTTCATTGCTTTAAATCTATTTATACAGTCTCCAAGTTAACAACTGTACCAGACACAAACCAGGGAAGAAGTTATTCTGACAGCACCAAGCATTAGATCTGATTACAGTATTAATTTTTTCCTGCTATAGAAACTTTCTTTTATGACCAAAGACTACCGCATATAAATATTTACAGAGAGATTGTGTGCAGGAAATTTGTAAAGAAATTGAACTCAAAATCTTACACTATTTCAAAAACAAAACATTGACAACGCTGCCTGATTCAACTGAGCAAATCTGCATGATTTTTCACTGTTTTGACATAAACAGTTTTGAAGTATTAAGAATATCTTTGTCTTTCCAAATTAAATAAGTTTGATAGAAATAGTTGACATAATTTCCAAGTTATATATTACAAAATTCAAGACTACTATATTAAGCAGTTTTTCATTCGACATTTTGTTCCATTAATTGATTTTTTATTTACTCAAATGTTACCTGAGTCAAATGGATATATGATAAAATACACAGAAGCCACTTAAGAACAATATCAATAAGAATAAAACTAATTCCAGATACAGTGTTTCTACAAGAGAATGCTAGTCTTTCTTTACATGTTTTTCTATGTCTTTGATTATTGGTCAACTAATGTACAGTGCAATTATGATCATTACGAAACTCCTTGTAATTGCACAATTGCTTCTTGTTTTCACTACTCAAGATAAAGGTTCTATTGAAATTTTTATGCAATATATTCTGGATTATATTATCTAGCAGAGACATTTTTAAATATTCCTATATCCACATTAGTAGCTTATCCTAAAATCACATTAATTTGCCAAGAATCATTTTCTTATGACTTTGGAATTAATCATTCTTCCCTTTTGGAACTGAATTTAACATAGCCAAAACCACATGTGGGACTTTTTAGTATCATTCATTCTGCCTTCACAATGCATATCCAACCTTACTATATGCCTTAATATACAAGGAGAGTCAATTTTCTTTTTTCTGTATGTGAATATCTAGTTATCCCTGAAATACATGCTGAAGAGACTGTCCTCTTTCTATTGTGAGTTGTTAGCACCCTTCTTGAGAATCAATTGTCTGTGGCAATGGGTGTTTACCTCTAGGTTTTCTGCAGGTTATTTTTTATTTGTTTACATTTTGAATCATTGTTTTAAATAAATTCTGTAGCTATCAATTATATTGCAATATTATATAATATTGTTAAAAATGAACATCCTTGACTTATTTTTAATCTTGTCTGTATTGATTCCAGAATTTTTCTTATTAGGTTGATGTTGGCTATGGATTTGTGTATTTCATTATTTATTGTGCTGAGATACGACATAGATGTACTTAATTTCCTCAGCCCTTTTATTCATAAATTCATGTTGACATTTGTTCATTTTATTCCATCTGTTAAGATGAGCACATAACATTTATGTTTCATTTTATTATGTGATCACCTATATTTATTAATTGGTATATTATGAGCTATTCTCACATCCTTGGAGTGAAAGTTGATTCTGATATACAATCTTTTGGATTTTCTTTCACTCAATTTTCTAATCCTGTTTAAAAGATTCTTTTGAGACTGTTGATCAGGAATATTACTGTATAATTTTCTTTTCTGTTACTCTTTTTGTGTCTTTGTTAGATTTTTGATAACAGAATATTACTGGCTTAAGTAAGAGCTACAGAAAGAGCTCAAGAAATATATGTATATATATATACATATATACATATATATATATATAATTTTTATTTAGGACAAGACTGACTGGAAGGTGGCTGAAGGGAGACCCTCGTGAGGAGCAGGCCTCCTGATTGTCTCATGCTTGTGGAGTAAGATACTGGAAGAGATTTGCACAAAGCCGAACCAGAGCGGCTGCCAGAGTTATTCACCTAGTTCTTGACAGGCTTCTTTGCTTTATCCGGGGAGTAGCTCTCCAGGAAATTACACAGGAGAGACTGAAGTCTGTGCTCTCAGAAGTTCCAAGGCCTGGTTCAGGGTCCTCTCCACTCCTTCCTCCCCATACAACACCCCCACCCCCAGCCCAGCCCCCAGTCCATTTTATCTTCCTTGGCTTCCAGGATTTGTTTAATCCCGCTCATCTTGTGAAAGCTTCTTCTGCACACCGTGGTAATGGCAGAGTTATTTTCATGAAGGCTCTGCCTCTTCAAGGAGACACTGGGCGCTCTCACACTACTGAGCCAGCTTGCAGTACAGAAGTAGCAGATGCTCTCCAGAACCACATAGGGTAGGGAGATCAAGGAGTAGGGACAGATAAACGGAGAGAGGAAGGTTGAAAATATCTGTGAAAACAATATTAAGAAACCTGATTGGATGAGTGGGATTGGCAGAGATGTGGAGGAGAGATGAAAGAAGTGACATTGATCAAGATGCGTTCTTCTCAAAAATCGACATTGTATTGAGACTCCTATGTACCACGACTTAACAGAAATCCAAAACCTACTGAATGTGAGGATTAAAAATTAAGTTTTTGCAATATTTTGTGGATACTAATAACATCAAAATAAAGAAGTCATTTAAAAACAACAAGAAATGGTTGTCCAGAGAGAATGAGGTACACAAAGTATCACAGGGACAAACTGATCCAGGTGGTAGATGGACATTTCCACCTCTGTTGAATAATTCTGAGGAATCTTGGAGGTTATACTTGCTACTTTGATTACTGCACTAGCATACTATGACTGCATACTGACAGGTGATAAACAAAGAATGCACAGAATACATAAGAAAATCACATGGAATTGTCAGAAATTGGAGAGATAATAGGAGCCAAATACTTGATCCAAGATAGCCTCAAACATCATGTCCTTTTTCCATTATTAGAAGAGTAATTTTCACAAGAAAATACTGCATGTCTATTCTTAAAATACAATTATTTTAGATAATACTTATAATCATCGTAAAACTTTATTAAACTTAATAACAAATATTTAACAATATTCATCACATTGTACTTAATAATCATTTTAAATATTATATACCTTTACCCATATAGTATATCTAAAGATACACATATATATTTAGTTGTGAGTTAAGTAGATCTCTCTGAGATTTACTCTAAAATTATTCCATTAGAACTTAAGCTATGACACTACGTTGGATGGCACTTCAAAGTTCTACACCTATTGCTAATCAGTGTTAACGACCGGACCTCCAAAAAAAAATCCAGGTGGCTCCACACCACAGGCTGACATTTAGTACTTTTGTATTTTTATGCTCACTGCTGTTTTAAAGAGGTGCAAGCACTACATAGAAATCGCTAAGCCAAACAATATCAAGTTCTTCAAAGAACAGATGTTCAGTATCCATGGTTCACCCAAGAGCAACAAGCACTTCATTTCCTGAGCGCACACACTGAGACAAAACTAGAGATGTCAAAGCTAGGTTTCTCTGCTAGCATTTTCTTTTTCAAAGGGTGGTAGAAATTTGCCATGTCCTTAAACAGAAAATTTGAACAATTCTTATTTATATTTGAGTAAAATAACTTATCATGGTTTGTATTATACCAAAGTAAATTTCATAAATGTCCTCATTCAGCCTCATTATAGGGCAAGTGTATTTTACATTTTCCCAATTCTAAATACTGAATAGCCAGAAAAGAATAACATAGATGGGGATGGGAAGGTGGCTCAGTGGTAAAGCACTTCCCTTGCATGCATGAGGCCCTGGGTTTGATTCCTCAGCACCACATAAGAAAAAAGAAAAAAGCCGGAAGTGGCGCTATGGCTCAAGTGGTAGAGCGCTAGCATTGAGCTGAGGAACAGAGCTCAGGTCCAGAATTCAGGCCTCACGACCAGGCCCCCCCCAAAAAATGCCATTTTGTCATTCCATGTCATTCTTGGTACTTTTGCCTGGAATTCAGGACCAATTTCTGACATTCAGGGTTTACTAAAAGAGGGGAAGACGTGATGGTGACTGACATCTCAACTTCTGTAGAACACTCGCTAAAACTTTCCTACTTTGGTCAGAATTATCATGTACTCTAGTGGCATCTTCCTGATATTACAAACAACCCCAAAATCCAAATACATTTTAGTGAACTATATATTTACTCTAATTAGATAACGTCTTCATTTACATGTCTGTACTTTTACCTAAGATTCCTTATTTCATCAGAAATTTGTGCCAAGCATGGTTACCTAAATGGAATGTTGTGCAAAGCAAAATCCAGTGTTTAGTCTTGTCTGGTTATGGTACAAGGCTGAAGAGGTCTTACACTGAAGTGTGTGCTGTCCCTAACAGACACTAACAGCAAAACGATTTTCATTTTCCATTATGGTTAGTGACGCAACTTGTCTATATTTTCAATTTCCAGAGATAGGACACTGGCATAAGACAGAAAAGCTCCATAATAGGCTAATTGCTTCTGACTGTGCAAAGTATCAGAAAAAGATAATGACTGTCTTCTCTAATTTCTCATCTCATGGGATGATCAGATAAATAGGAGTTAGTGAAGTCCATGCTGCAAAAATTTGTCTGAAGTCACTGTAGAGCTACAGAAGCCAAAATTCTAAACAGAGATAACAGACATGTTACATGTTTCATAAATGTCCATTACCTCTATTACACATGTTCTGTGTTCCATGTGTTCTATGAATTTCCAACTCCCAAGGTTTTCATATGAAATTCAAGGAAATGTGATGCAATCATAAGATTGTGATAATATGAATGAAATGTTTTTGAAGTATAGAGGATTCAGAATATAGAAAATTTCTACAAAGAGGGGGACAATACAGATAACAATCTAATGTGTAGCCTACAAAATTAAGAAGAGTGAATGAAGATGTGGGTGTGGGAGATATTGGTGAGAATGGTGACTGTGGTGCCATCTATCCATATACAATGTAATCATGAACATATGTAAATGGCAATTCCTTTGTGCAACCACTTAAAATAATAATTTTAAAAATTAAAAAAAAATTCCAGCCCTGTTTATGGGCATGTTGCCAACAATAACTGCATTTTCCCTCTGCCTGATCTGTCTCTTTTGATCTTCCTTAAATGCCTTATAGTACCTGAGCTCCGGCAACTGCTTTTTGTGCATTCTCATGCTTCTCAATCACTTCCAGCCTTGCATCTTTTCTTGCAATTTTTATATATGATTGCTTCTGCTTTGCTTAGGAGTGATTGAGTTAGAAAAGAGCTAAAATAATATTTTCATGTCAAAATAATTGCAACTTTCCAGGTATTATTATGAAATATATCAAAAGCATATATGGGTATGGATCCTGGAGGTTCTAGTATTTTAAGAAGATATTGTAATAAGAAAACTGGCATGTAACATGTAAGACATTCTGAATCCAATGAGTTACTTAAGAAGTAGAGAGTATTCATTATAAATGGCCAGATGGAAAATATTTCATGCTTTGGTGATCATATGATTTCTGTTATAACTGCCAGAGTTTACTCTTATACACATAAAATACCATAGATAATGCATTGTGAATATGAATGAACTCCAATACAATTTTATTTAAAATCATGGAACAGACTAAGTTTCACCTATAGTCTATAGTCTTCTGACTTTTGTTCTAATGCAAACATACTAACAACTAAAAATGATTATGTTGTTCATTGATATCTCTGATAAGTAATTTTAAATTATAAGTATTCCTAGAGAGGAAACTAAAGAGAGAAAAGAATCAGACATCTATTTTGCCAAACAATGAAGTAGTTACATCAATGTGTAATTTTTATTATATATTATTCTATTGTCTGTAATGGGACTTGAGCTCTTTTTGCTATCAGTTTGAGCCACAGCTTCACTAATAGTATTTTGAGTGGTTAATTGGAGATAATAATCTCATAGGAACTTTCCTGTCCAGGCTGGCATGAAACCGCAGTCATTAGATCTTTGCCTTCGAGGAGCTAGGATTACAGGCGTGAACCACCAGTGTCGGCTCAATGCCTTATTTTATGCTAGATGTATAGCTATGGCTATAATGATAAAATCTAATTTTGGAGATTTTAGGAGGAATTAGAGCATATAGATTATATTACAGAATTGTTTGAAGACATTCAATCTTAAGTAAGGCATTTGTATGTTCTGATTTGTATGTTATTATAGTTTGGCTTCTATACAGAGAAAATACATCAGAGAGAATTAGTAGCAACATGAGGACCAAAAAGCATAGATCTTTAGCACAAT
>NW_027205586.1:0-14130 GCF_024711535.1 Dipodomys merriami | reverse complement strand
GGGTTAGGATGAGGTTTAGGGTTAGGATTAGTGTTAGGGTGAGGGTTAGGGTGAGGTTTTAGTTTAGGGATATGGTTAGGTTTAGGGTTAGGGTTAGGTTGAGGGTGAGTGTGAGGGTCAGGGTTATGTTTAGGCTTAGTGTTAGGGTGAGAGTTAGGGTTAGGGATTTGGTTAGGGTGAGGGTGAGGCTGAGGATTAGGGTTAGGTTTATGTTTAGGTTTAGGGATAGGGTTATGGTTAGGGTTAGGGTTACAGTTAGGTTTAGGGTTAGGTTTAGGCTTAGGCTTAGGCTTAGGATTCGGCTGAGGGTGAGGGTGGGGTTGAGGATTAGGGTTAGGTTTAGTATTAGGGTTATTGTTTGTGTTATGGTTAGGGTTAAGTTGGAGCTGAGGTGATTCTGAAGGTGAGGGTTATGGTTATGGTTATGGTTAGGGTTAGGGTTAGTGTTAGTTTTAGGGTTAGGTTTAGAGTTATGGTGAGATTGAGGGTGAGGGTGAGGGTTAGGTTTAGGGTGAGATTTAGGGTGAGGTTTAGGGTTAGGGTTAGTGTTAGGGTTACGGGGAGGGGGAGGGTTAAGTTGAGGTTTAGGGATAGGGTTAGATTTAGTATTAGGGGTAGGGTGAGGGTGAGTGTGACAGTTAGGGTGAGGGTGAGGCTTAGGCCTAGGTTTAGGCTGAGGGCGAAGGTGGGGGTGAGGATTAGGGTTAGGGTGATGGTTTGGGTTAGGGTTAGTGTTACTGTTAAGGTTAGGGTTAGAGTTACAGTGAGGGTGAGGGTGGGGGTGTGGAGTAGGGTTAGGGTTAGGGTATGGTTTAGGGTTAGTGTTACGGTTAGTGTGAGGGTGAGTTTGAGGGTTAGATATAGGGTTATGAGGAGGGTTAGGGTGAGGGTTAGGGATAGGGTTAGTGTTAGAGTTAGGCTGAGGGTGAGGGTTAGTTTGAGGTTTAGGGTTAGGGTTATGGTTGTGGTTAGTGTGAGGGTTAGTTTTACGGTTAGGCTTAGTGTTAGGGTGAGGATAAGTTTTACAGTGAGGGTTTGGGTTAGGATGAGGGTTATGGTTAGGGGGAGGGTTAGGATTAGGGTTAGGGTTATTGTTAGGTTTAGGTTTAGGATTTTGGTTACGGTGAGGTTGAGGGTGACTTTTAGGTTTAGGGTTAGGGTAAGGTTTATGGTTTGGGTTAGGGTTAGAGTGATGGTTAGGATGATGGTGAGGTTTACGGTTAGTGTTAGAGTTAGGGTGAGGGTTAGGGTGAGGTTTAGGGTTAGGGTTAGTGTTAGGGTTAGGTTTAGGGTGAGAGTTAGGGTTAGGGTTAGGGTTAGGGTTAAGTTTAGGGTTAGGTTTAAGGTTTCCGTTATGGTGAGGGTCAGTTTTAGGATTAGAGTTAGGGTCAGTGTGAGGTTTAGGGTTAGAATTAGGGTTAGGTTGAGGCTGTATATTCGGGTTCGGGTTAGGTTTAGGGTTAGGATTAGGATTAGGGTTCGGTTAAGGTGAGTGTGAGGCTTATGGTTAGGGTTAGGGTTAGCCTTAGGTTTAGGCTGAGGGTTTGCATGAGGTTGAGGGTTAGGGTTATTCTGAGGGGTAGGGTTATGGTTAGGGTGAGGTTTAGTGTTAGGGTTAGGGTTAGAGTTATGTTTTGGGTGAGGGTGAGGTTTAGGAGTGGAGTTAGTTTTAGGGTGAGGGTTAGGGTGAGTGTGAGGTTTATGGTGAGGGTTAGGGTAGGGCTGACGGTAAGGGCAAACTTGAGGGTTAAGCTGAGGGTGAGGGTTACGGTAAGGTTGATGGTTAGGGTTAGGGTGAGTGTTAGGGTTAGGGTTAGGGTGAGAGTTAGGCTTTGGGTTAAGTTTAGGGTTAGAGTGAGGGTTAGGGTAAGGGTTAAGGTGATGGTGAGTTTAGGGTTAGGTTGAGGGCTAGGTTGAGGGTGAGGGTTAGGTTTAGTGTTAGGGTAAGCACTCGGGTGAGGGTTAGGGTGAGGGTTAGGGTTAGGGATTGGGTTAGGTTTAGGATTAGGGTTAGTTTGAGGGTGAGTGTGAGGGTTAGGGTTAGGGTTAGGCTTAGAGTTAGGGTGAGTGTTAGGTTTAGGGTTTGGGTTAGGGTGAGGCTGAGGCTGAGGATTATGGTTAGGTTTAGGGTTAGGTTTAGGCTTAGGGTTAGGCTGAGCCTGAGGGTGGGGTTTAGGATTAGATTTAGAGTTAGGTTCGGCTTAGGGTTAGGGTAATTTTTAGTGTTATAGTTACGGTTAAGTTTGCAGTGATAGTGAGGCTGAAGGTGAGGGTTATGTTTAGAGTTAGCATTAGGGTTAGGGTTAGTGTTATTGTTAGGGTTAGGGTTAGAGTTACGGTGAGTTTGAGGGTGAGGGTGAGGTTAGGGTTAGGGTGAGGTTTAGGCTTAGGATTTTGGTTAGGGTTAGGGTGAGGGTGATATTTAGGGTTAGAGTTAGGGTTAGGGGGAGGGTTAGGGTGAGGTTTAGGGTTAGGGTTAGTGTTAGGGTTAGGGTGAGGTTGAGGGTTAGTTTGAGGTTTAGGGATAGGCTTAGATGTAGGATTATGGTTAGGGTGAGGGGGAGTGTGAGGGTTAGGGTGAGGGTTTGGCTTAGGCTTATGGTTAGGCTGCGGGTGAGGGTGGGGGTGAGGATTAGGGTTAGGGTGACTGTTAGGGTTATTGTTAGGGGGAGGGTTCAGGTGAGGGTTAGGGTTAAGTTTAGTGATAGGGTTATGGTAAGGATGAGGGTTAGGGTTCGGGTTAGGGTTAGGGTTAGGGTAGGTGTGAGGTTTAGGGTTTAGGTTAGGGTTAGGGTTAGAATTACGGTGAGGTTGAGGGTGCAGATGAGTGTGAGGTTTAGGGTTAGGTTTAGGGTGTGGCTTACGGTTAGGCATAGGGTTAGGCTAAGGGTGAGGGTGAGGTTTAGGGTTAGGGTGACTGTTAGAGTTAGGGTTATGTGGAGGGTTAGGATGAGGGTTAATGTTTGGATTAGGGTTAGGGTGATAGCTAGTTTGACGGTGAGGTTTAGGGTTAGAGTTAGGGTTAAGGTGAGGCTGAGGGTGAGGGTTAGGGTTAGGGTTAGGATTAGGATTAGGGTAAGGGTTAGGGTGAGTGTGAGTGTTAGGGTTAGGCTTAGGCTTAGGCTTAGGGTTACACTGAGGGTGAGGGTGAGGTTTAGGTTTAGGATGAGAGTTAGGGTTCAGGTTAAGTTTAGAGTTAGGTTGAGGGTTAGGGTTAGGTTTCTGTTGAGTGTGAGGGTTAGAGTTAGGTTGAGGGTTAGGGTTAGGGTGAGGTTTAGGGTTAGGGTTAGGGTGAGGGATAGGATGAGGATTAGGCTTAGAGTTAGGGTGAGGGTTAGGATGAGGGTAAGGGTTAAGGTAAAGGTGAGGGTTAGGGTTAGGTTGAAGGTTAGGGTTAGGTTTAGGGTTAGGGTGATGGTTATGGTTAAGATTAGGGTGAGGGTTAGGATAAGGATTAGGTTTAGGATTAGGGTTAGGGTGAGGGCTAGTGTGAGGGTGATGGTTAAAGTTAGTGTTAGGGTCAGGTTTAGGGTTAAGGTTACGTTTAGTTTGAGGGTTAGGATGAGGGTTAGGGTTACGGTAAGGGTGAGGGTTAGGGTTAGGGTGAGGGTGAGGTTTAGGGTTAGGTTTAGGGTTAGGGTGAGGGTGAGGGTTAGGATTCGGGTTAGGGTTAGGGTTATTTTTAGGGTTACATTTAGGTGAGGGTAAGGGTTAGGGTTAGGGTTAAGTTGAGGTTTTTAGTGTTAGGGTTACGGTTAGAGTTAGGGTTAGGGTGAGGGCAGGGTTAGTGTTACTGTGAGATTTAGTGTTTGGGTTAGGCTATGGGTTATGGTGAGGGCTGTGGTTAGCGTGAGGGTTAGGATTAGGGTTAGGGTTTTTATTTGGGTTAGGTTTTGGGTTAATGTAACGTTGAGGGTAAGGGTGAGCGTTAGGGTTTAGGTTTAGGGTGAGTTTTAGGTTTTGGGTTAGGGTTAGAGTTAGGGTTAGCGTGAGGTTGAGGTTTAGAGTTAGAGTTAGGGTTAGGGTGAGGGTTAGGTTGAGGGCTTGGGTTAGGGTTAGTGTTAGGGTTAGAGTTAAGTTTAGGGTGAGAGTTAGCTTGAGGGTGAGGTTTAGAGTTAGGGTTATGGGAAGGTTTAGGATGAGGGTTAGGGTTAGGATTAGGGTTAGGGTGAGTGCTAGGTTGAAGGTGAGGTTTAGTGTTAGGGTTAGGGTAAGGTTTAGGTTTAGCTTACGGTAAGGGTGAGGTTTAGGTTTAGAGTTAGGTTAAGGGTGAGGCTGAGGTTGAGGGTTAGGGTTAGTGTTAGAGTTAGTTTTAGGGTGAGGGTTAGGATTAGGATGAGGATGAGGGTGAGGATTAGGCTTAGGTTTAGGATTCGGATTAGGGTAAGGGTTAGGGTCAGTGTGATCGTTAGGGTTAGGGTTAGGCTTAGACTTAGGGTAAGGCTGACAGTGAGGGTGAGGGTGAGGGTTAGGGATAGGGTGAAAGTTTGGGTTAGGGTTAGGGTGAGAGTTAGGGTTCGATTATGTTTAGGGGTAGGGTGAGGGTTAGGGTTAGGATTAGGGATAGAATGAGGGCTAGGGATAGGGTTAGTGTTAGGATAAGGTTTAGGGTTAGAGTTAGGTGAGGGTTAGGGTTACTGTGAGGGTGAGGGTTAGGGTTAGGTTGAGGGTTAGGGTTAAGATGATGGTTAGGGTGAGGATGTGTGTTAGGTTTAGGTTTAGGGTTAGGGTTCGCTTTAAGGTTAGGATTAGTGTTATTGTTAGGGTTAGGGTTAGAGTTATGGTGAGGGTGTGGGTGAGGTTGAGGGTGAGTTTTAGGGTTAGAGTGCGGATTAGGGTTAGGGTTAGGATTAGGAGGCAGTTTAGGGTTAGATTTAGGGTTAGTTGTAGGGTTAGGTCGAGTGTTAATGTTAGGGTTAGTGTTAGGATTAAGGTTAGGGTGAGGTTTCGGTTGAGGACTAGTGTGAGGGTTAGTGTAAGGTTTAGGGTTTAGGCTGAGGTATAGGGTTAGGGTTAGGTTTAGGATTAATGTTAGTGTTAGGCTTAAGTTGAGGGTTAGGGTGAGGGTGAGGTTTAGGGTTAGGGTTAGGATTAGGATTAGGTTTAGGGTTAGGGTGAGGGATAGGATGAGGGTTAGGTTTAAGGATAGGGTTAGGCTTAGGTTTAGGCTGAGGGTGAGGGTGAGGGTTAGGGTTAGGGTGACGGTTAGGGTCAGGGTTAGGGTGAGAGTTAGGGTTCGGGTTAAGTTTAGGGTTAGGGTGATGGTTAGGGTAATGGTTACAGTAAGGGTGAGGGTTAGGGTTAGGTTGAGGGTTAGGGTTATGGTTAGTGTGAGGGTGAGGGTGAGAGTTAAGGTTAGGGTTAGTCTGAGGGTTAGGATGAGTATTAGGGTTAGGATTAGGGTTAGGGTGAGGGCTTGGGTGAGGGTGAGGTTTAGGGTTAAGGTTATGGGGAGGGTTAGGATGAGGGTTAGTGTTAGGTTTAGGGTTAGTGTAATGGCTAGGGTGTGGGTGAGGTTTAGGATCAGGTTAGGGTGAGGTTTAGGGTTAGGGTTATGGTTAGGGTGAGGCTGAGGGTGAGGGTTAGGGTTAGAATTAGCATTAGGGTAAGGGTTAGGGTGAGTGTGAATGTTAGGGGTAGGGTTAGGGTTAGGCTTAGGGTTACACTGAGGGTGAGGGTGAGGGTTAGGGTTATGGTGAGAGTTAGGGTTCAGTTTAAGTTTAGGGTTAAATTGAGGGTTAGGGTTAGGTTTACGTTGAGTGTGAGGGTTAGACTTAGGTTGAGGGTTAGGGTTAGGGTTAGGCTTCGGGTGAGGTTTAGGGTTAGGGTTAGGGTGAGTGTTAGGATGAGGATTAGGTTTATGATTAGGGTTAGGTTGAGGGCTAGGTTGAGGGTGAGGGTTAGGGTTAGTGTTAGGGTGAGGTTTAGGTTTAGGGGTAGAGTTAGAGTGAGGGTTAGGATGAGGGTAAGGGTTACGGTAAGGGTGAGTGTTAGGGTTAGATTTAAGGTTAGGATGAGGGTGTGTTAGGATTAGGGTTAGGGTTAGGGTTATTGTTAGGGTTATGGTTATGGTGAGGGTGAGGGTGAGGGTTAGGGTTACGTTGAGGTTTTTAATGTTAGGGTTAGGGTTAGAGTTAGGGTTAGGGTGAGGTTAGGGTTAGGGTTAGTGTTTGGGTTAGGTTATGGGTTACAGTGAAGGTTCTGGTTAGGGTGAGGGTTAGCATGAGGGTTAGGTTTACAGTAAGTGTGAGGGTTAGGTTAGGGTGAGGGTTAAGTTTCGGTTTAGGGTTAGGGTGACTGTGAGGGTTAGGATTAGGGTTAGCGTTATTGTTAGGGTTACAGTTATGGTGAGGTTGAGGGTGAGGATTAGGGTTAGGGGTAGGTTGAGGTTTTTAGTGTTAGGGTTAAGGTTAGAGTTAGGGTTAGGGTGAGGTTAGGGTTAGGGTTAGTGTGAGGGTTAGGGTATGGTTTACGGTGAGGGTTGTGGTAAGTGTGAGGGTTAGGATTAGGGTTATGGTTATTGTTAGAGTTATGTTTAGGGTTACGGTTATGGTGAGCGTAAGGGTGAGGGTTAGGGTTTAGGGTTAAAGTGAGGTTTAGGGTTTGGGTAAGATTTAAAGTTAGGATTAGGGTGAGGGTGAGGTTTAGGGTTAGAGTTAGGCTTCGGGTGATGTTTAGGTTGAGGGTTAGGATTAGGGTTAGTGTTAGGGTTAGGGTTAGGGTTAGGGTGAAGGTTAGGTTGAGGGTGAGGGTTAGGTTTAGGGTTATGGGGAGGGTTAGGATGAGGGTTAGGGTTAGGATTAGGGTTAGGGTGAGGGCTAGGTTGAGGGTGAGGTTTAGGTTTACGGTTAGGGTGAGGTTTAGGATTAGGGTTAGGGTTAGTCTTAGGGTTAGTGTTAGGGTTAGGGTTATGGTGAGGTTTAGGGTTAGGGTTAGGGTTAGGATTAGGCTGAGGGTGCATGTGGGATTGAGGATTAGGGTTAGGGTTAGGGTTAGAGTTATTTTTAGTTTTATGGTTAGGGTGAAGTTTGCAGTGAGGGTGAGGCTGAGGGTGAGGGTTATGTTTAGGGTTAGGGTTAGCGTTAGGGTTAGTTTTATTGTTAGGGTTAGGATTAGAGTTACGGTGAGGTTGAGGGTGAGGGTTTGGGTTAGGGTTAGGGTGAGGTTTAGAGTAAGGGTTAGGGTTAGGTTTATGGTGAGGTTGAAGTTTAGGTTTAGAGTTAGGGTTAGCGGGAGGGTTAGGGTGAGGTTTAGGTTTAGGGTTAATGTTAGTGTTAGGGTGAGGGTGAGGTTTAGGTTGAGGTTTAGGGATAGGGTTAGGTTTAGGATTAGGGTTAGGGTGAGCATGAGTGTGAGGGTTAGGTTAAAGTTTAGGCTTAGGCTTAGGGATAGGCTGAGGGTGAGGGTGGGGTGAGGATTCGGGTTAGGGTGATGGTTAGGGTTAGGTGTAGTGATATTTTTAGGGTTAGGGTTAGAGTTACAGTGAGGGTGAGGTTGCGGTTGAGGTTTAGGTTTAGGGTTAGGGTGGGGTTTAGGGTTAGGGTTAGGGTTAGGATGAGGTTTAGGGTGAGGTTTAGGGTTAGATATAGGGTTAGGGTGACGGTTAGAGTGAGGGTTAGGGTTAGGTTTAGTGTTAGGGTTAGGGTGAGGATGAGGGTTAGGGTTAGGGTTAGGTATAGGGTAAGGGTGTGGTTTAGGGTTAGGGTTAGGGTTAGGGTTAGAGTTATGGTGAGGGTGAGGGTGCAGAATGAGTGTGAGGGTTGTGGTTAGGTTTAGGGTTAGGCTTAGGGTTAGGCTTAGGTTTGGGCTAAGGGTGAGCTTGATGTTTAGGGTTATTGTTTGGGTTAGGGTTAGGGTTATGGAGAGGGTTAGGATGAGGGTTAGTGTTAGGATTAGGGTTAGGGTAATGGCTAGGTTGAGGCTGAGGGTAACCGTTAGGGTTCGGATTAAGATTGGGGTAATGGTTAGGGTGAGTGTGAGGGTTAAGGTTAGGGTTAGCGTTAGGCTTAGGGTTACATTGAGCGTGAGCGTGAGGGTGAGGGTTAGGGTGAGAGTTAGGGTTCAGGTTATGTTTCGAGTTAGGGTGAGGGTTAGGGTTAGGTTTACGTTGAGTGTGAGGATTAGGGTTAGGTTGAGGGTTAGGGGTAGGGTTAGGGTTAGGGTGAGGTTTAGGGTTAAGGTTAGGGTAAGTTTTAGGATGTGGGTTAGGGTTACGGTAAGGGTTAGGGTTAGGGTTAGGGTGAGTGTTAGGGTTAGGTTTAGGGTTAGGGTGAGGGTGAGGGTTAGGATTAGGGTTAGGGTTAGGGTTATTTTAGGGTTACCGTTATGGTGAGGGTGAGGGTGAGGGTTAGGGTTAGGGTTAGGTTGAGGTTTTTAGTGTTAGGGTTATGGTTAGAGTTAGGGATAGGGTGAGGTTAGTGTTAGGGTTACTGTGAGGGTTAGTGTTTGGGTTAGGGTATGGGTTACGGTGAGGGTTTTGGTTAGGGTGAGGGTTAGGATTAGGGTTAGGGTTATTGTTTGTGTTGGGTTTTGGGTTAAGGTAACCTTGAGATTAAGGGTGAGCGTTAGGGTTTAGGGTTATCGTCAGGTTTAGGTTTTGGGTTAGGGTTAGAGTTAGGTTTAGGGTGAGGGTGAGGTTTAGAGTTAGAGTTAGGGTTAGGGTGAGGGTTATGTTGAGGGTTAGGGTTAGGGTTATGGTTAGTGTTAGGGTTAGGGTTAGTTTAGGGTTAGGGTTAGGTTGAGGGTGAGGTTTAGGATTAGGGTTATGGGGAGAGTTAGGATGAGGGTTAGTGTTAGGATTAGGGTTAGGGTGAGTGCTAGGTTGAGGGTGAGGTTTAGTGTTAGGGTTAGGGTAAAATTTAGGTTTAGGGTTAGGGTTAGAGTTAGGGCAAGGGTGAGGTTTAGGTTTAGAGTTAGGGTAAGGGTGGGGCTGAGTTTGAGGGTTAGTGTTAGGGTTAGTGTTTGAGTTAATGTTAGGGTGAGGGTTAGGATTAGGGTGATTTTGAGGGTGAAGGTTAGGCTTATTCTTAGGGTTAGGATTCGGATTAGGGCAAGGGTTAGGGTGAGTGTGATGGTTATGGTTAGGCTTAGGCTTAGGTTTGGGCTGAGAGTGAGGGTGAGGGTGAGGGTTAAGGTTACGGTGAATGTTAGGGTTAGTGTTAGTGTGAGAGTTAAGGTTCTATTATGTTTAGGGTTAGGGTGAGGGTTAGGGCTAAAATTAGGTTTAGAGTGAGGGCTAGGGTGAGGGTGAGGGTTAGGGTTAGTGTTAGGGTAAGGTTTATTGTTAGGGTTAGCGTTTGGGTTAGGGTTAGGATGAGGGATAGGGTTACAGTGAGGGTGAGGGTTAGGGTTAGGTTGAGGGTTAGGGTTAAGATTATGGTTAGGATGAGCGTGAGTGTTAGGATTAGGATTAGGGTAAGGGTTAGGTTTAGGGCTAGGATTTGTGTTATTGTTATGGTTAGGGTTAGAGTTATGGTGAGGGTGAGGGTGAGGGTGAGGTTTAGGTTTAGGGTGAGGTTTAGTGTTAAGTTTAGGATTAGGGTTAGGATGAGGGGGAGGTTTAGGGTTATATTTAGTGTTAGTTGTAGGGTTAGGTCGAGCGTTAATGTTAGGGTTAGTGTTAGGGTTAATGTTAGGTTGAGGGTTAGGTTGAGGATTAGTGTGAGGGTTAGTGTGCTGTTTAGGGTTCAGGATGAGTTTTAGGATTAGGTTTAGGGTTAGGAATAATGTTAGGATTAGGCTTAAGTTGAGGGTTAGGTTGAAGGTGAGGTTTAGTGTTAGGGTTAGCATTAGGATTAGGGTTAGGGTTAGTGTGAGGGATAGGATGAGGGTTAGGGTTAGGGATTGAGTTAGGCTTAGTGTTAGGCTGAGGGTGAGGGTGAGGGTGAGGGTTAGGGTTAGGGTGAGGATTAGGTTCAGGGTCTGGGTGAGAGTTAGGGTTACGGTTAAGTTTAGGGTTAGGGTTAGTGTTAGGGTAACGGTTATAGTGAGGGTGAGTTTTGGTGTTAATTGAGGTTTAGTGTTAGGGTTAGGGTTAGTGTGAGGGTGAGGGTGAGGGTTAGGGTTAGGGTTAGTGTTAGGGTGATGGTTAGGATAAGGGTTAGGGTTAGGATTAGGGTTAGGGTGAGGGTTAGGGGAAGGATGAGATTTAGGGTTAGGGTTACGGTGAGGTTGAGGGTTAGGTTTTGGGTTAGGGTAAGGGTTAGGGTGAGGGTTAGATTGAGGATTAGGGTTAGGGTTAGGGTTAGTGTGAGGTATAGGGTGAGGATGAGGGTTAGTGTTAGGGTGAGACTGAGGGCTAGAATTAGCGTTAGGGTGAAGGCTAGGGTCAGGGTGAGGGTTAGAGTTAGGTTTAGCATAAGGGTGAGGTTTAGGATTAGGGTGAGGGTTAGGGTTAGTGGGAGATTTAGTGTTAGGTTTAGGGTTAATGTTAGGTTGAGGGTAAGTGTTAGGGTGAGGGTTAATGTTAGGGTGAGGGTTATGGTTAGGGTTAGGGTTAGTATTAGGGTTAGGGTTACTGATAGGTTTAGGGTTAGGGTTACCGTTACTGTGAGGGTGAGGGTTAGGGTTAGGGTTAGGGTGAGGTTTAGTGTTAGGGTTAGGGTTATAGTTAGGCTTAGGGTGAGGGCGAGGTTTAGGGTTAGAGTTAGGGTAAGGGTGAGGCTGAGGTTGAGGGTTAAGTTTAGGGTTAGTGTTAGAGTTAGGTTTTGGGTGAGGGTTGGTGTGAGGGTGAGAGTGAGGGTGAGGGTTAGGCTTAGGGTTAGGATTAGGATTAGTGTAAGGGTTCGGGTGTGTGTGAGGGTTAGGGTTAGTGTTAGGCTTAGGGTTAGGTTTAGGCTGAGAGTGAGGGTGAGGGTGAGGGTTTGGGTTAAGGTGAGGGTTAGTGTTAGGGTTAGGGTGAGATTCAGAGTTTGGTAAAGTTTATGGTAAGGGTGAGGGTTAGGGTTAGGATTAGAGTTACGTTGAGGGCTAGGGTGATGGTGAGGATTAGAGTTAGTGTTAGGGTAAAGTTTAGGGTTAGGGTTAGGGTTTTGGTTAGGGTTAGGTTGAGGGTTAGGGTAACAGTGAGGCAGAGGTTTAGGGTTAGGGTTAGGATTTGGGTTAGGGTGAGGGTGAGTTTTAGGGTTAGGTTTTGGATTAGGGGGATGTTTAGGTCGAGGGTTAGGGTTAGGTTCAGTCTTAGGGTTAAGGTTAGGGTGAGGCTTAGGCTGAGGTTTAGGGTTAGCGTTAGGTTTAGTGTTAGGGTTAGGGTGAGGGTATCTGAGGGTTTGGGTTAGAGTTAGGCTTAGGCTTAGGGTTAGGCTGAGAGTGAGGTTGGGGGTGAGGATTAGGGTTAGCGTTAGGGTGAGGGTGAGGGTTAGGTTTAGGGTTTGGGTTAGGCTGAGATTTAGGGTGAGGTTTAGGGTTGGGGTTAGGGTGAGGGTGAGGTTTAGGGTTAGAGTTAGGTTTAGGTTGAGGCTGAAGGTGAGGGTTAGGGTTAGGCTTAGTGTTAGAGTTAGGGTTACGGTGAGGGTTAGTGTGAGGGTGAGGGTTAGGCTTAGTGTTAGAATTAGGATTCGGGTAAGTGTTAGGCTGAGTGTGAAGGTTAGTGTTAGGGCTAGGCTTAGGCTTAGGGTTGGGCTGAGCAAGAGGTTGAGGGTGAGGTTTAGGGTTAGGGTGATCGTTAGGATTACGTTTAGGGTGAGGGTTAGGATGAGGTTTAGGGTTAGGTTGAGGATTAGGGTGAGGATTTTGGTAAGGGTAAAGTTGAGGTTTAGGCTGAGAGTGAGGGTTAAGATAAGGGTGAGGATTAGGGTTAGGTTTAGGGTTAGGGTTAGGGTTAGGGTGAGGGTTAGATTGAGGATTAGGGTTAGGGTTAGGGTTAGTGTGAGGTTTAGGGTTAGGGTTAGGGTGACGGTGAGGGTTAGTGTTAGGTCCATGTTATAGTTATGGTTACCGTAAGGTTTAGGGTGAGGGTAAGGGTTAGGATTAGGTTTAGGGTAAGGGTTAGGATGAGTGTGAGGTTAGGTTCAGGTTTATGCTTAGGATTAGGGTTAGGCTGAGGGTGAGGGTGAATGTGAGTGTTAGTGTTAGGGTGAGAGTTTGGGGTAGGGTTATGGTGACAGTTAGGGTTCGGGTTAAGTTTAGGGTTACGGTGAGGGCTAGGGTTAGGGTTACGGTGAGCGTGAGGTTAGGGTTAGGTTGAGGGTTAGGGTTAGGCTTAGGATTAGAGTGAGGCTTAGTGTTAGGGTTAGGGTGAGGGTTAGGATTAGGATTGGGGTCAGAATTAGGGTTAGGGTGAGGGCTAGGGTGAGGTGAGGGTTAGGGTTAGTGTTTGGGTGAGATTTAGGTTTAGGGTTAGGGTTAGGGTGAGGGTTAGAATGAGGGTTAGGTTTAGAGTGAGGGTGAGGGTTAGGGTGAGGGTTAGGGTTAGGATTAGGGATAAGGTGATGGTTAGTTTTAGGATTAGATTTAGGGTTAGGGGGAGGGTTAGGTCGAGGGTTAGGGTTAGGATTATTGTTAGGGTTAAGGTTAGGGTGAGGGTTAAGTTGATGTTTAGGGTTAGGGTTAGGGTTAGGATTAGGATTAGGCTTATGGTGAGGGTATGTGAGGGTTAGGGTTTCGGGTTCGGCTTAGGGTTAGGGTTATGCTGAGGGTGAGGGTGGGGGTGAGTATTAGTGTTAGGGTGATGGTTAGGGTTAGGGTTAGGGTGAGGGTTAGGATGAGGGATCGGGTTTGGATTGGGGTTAGGGTGAGGGCTAGGGTGAGGGTGAGAGTTAGAGTGAGTGTTAGGCTTAGGCTTAGGGTTAGGCTGAGCATGAGGTTGACGGTGAGGGTTAGGGTTAGGGTGATGGTTAGGTTTAAGTTTAGGTTGAGGGTTAGGATGAGGTTTAGGGTTTGGGTGACAGGGTGAGGATGATGGTACGGGTAATGGTGAGGTTTAGGCTGAGGTTGAGGGTTAAGATAAGGGTGAGGGTGAAGGTTAGAATTAGGTTCAGGGTGAGGGCTAGGGTGAGGGTGAGAGTTAGAATTAATGTTAGGATTAGGGTGAGGTTTAGGATTACGATGAGGGTTAGGGTTAGTGTGAGATTTAGTGTGAGGGTTAGGGTTAGTGATAGGGTGAGGGTAAGTGTTAGGGTGAGGGTTAATGTTAGGGTGAAGGTTATGGTTAGGGTGAGGGTTAGGGTTAGGGTTATTGTTAGGGTTAGGGTTACGGTTACTGTGAGGGTGAGGGATAAGGTTAGGGTTAGGCTGAGGTTTAGTGTTAGGGTTAGGGTTAGAGTTAGGGTAAGGTTGAGGGTTAGGTTTAGGGTTAATGCTAGAGTTAGGGTTACGGTGAGGGTTTGGGTGAGGGTGAGGTTTAGTCTAAGGGTTAGGATTAGGATTAGTGTAAGGGTTCGGATGAGTGTGAAGGTTAGGGTTAGGGTAAGGCTTAGGCTTAAGGTTAGGCTGAGAGTGAGGATGAGGGTGATGTTTAGGGTTTGGGTGACAGTTAGGGTTAGGGTTAGGGTGAGATTTAAGGTTCGGTTAAGTATAGGGTTAGGGTGAGTTTGAGGGTTAGGATTAGGGTGAAGGTGAGGGCTAGGGTGAGTGTGAGGTTTAGAGTTAGGGTGAGGGTGAGGTTTAGGGTTAGGGTTAGGGTTAGGGTTAGGGTTAGGTTTAGGATGAGGCTGAGGTTTAGTGTTAGAGTTAGGGTTAGGGTGAGGCTGATGATGAGGGTTAGGGTTAGGGTTAATCTTGGAGTTAGTGTTACGGTGACGGTTAGGGTGAGGGTGAGGGTAAGGCTTAGTGTTAGGATTAGATATAGGGAAAGGTTTAGGGTGAGTTTGAGGGTTAGGGTTAGGTTTAGGGTTAGGCTTAGGGTTAGGCTTACTGTGAGGGTGAGGGTGATGGTTAGGTTTAGGGTCAGAGTTAGGGGTAGGGTTAGGGTGAGATTTAGGGTTCGGGTTAAGTTTAGGGTTAGGGTGAAGGTCAGGGTTAGGGTTACAGTGAGGGTTAGGGTTAGGGTTAGGTTGAGGGTTAGGGTTAGGCTTAGGATTAGTGTGAGGGTTAGGGTTAGGGTTATGGTGAGGGTTAGGATGAGGATTAGGGTTAATATTAGGGTTAGGGTGAGGGCTAGGGTGAGGGTGAGAGTTAGGGTTAGGGTTAGGG